>NC_088869.1:2830180-3030469 GCF_032884065.1 Artemia franciscana | reverse complement strand
CTGATTCACGATTACCTGATTCTATGGCTTCGGCTGAGAGTGCTCTGCGTGGTTTGGGGGAATCATTCGACGCTTCTTGTATTTTTTCTCTAGATTTCTTCAGGTACCCTGGATCGACTGTGGCTGAGACCAAATAATCAGTGACCCAAGGGCTCAAATACCTACCCCGAAGAAATAGGATTAGAAGTCCAGCGTGCCAATCACTTGGCTAGAATGGCTTCAAAGGTAGTATGATCTGTATAACGAGAATGAAGAGGAATTTATCGAGCTCTGAAACCAACTTATCATGATCAGATATGGCACCGCGTAAAGAGAAAAGTCATTTTATCGCATCCCTGACTATGGTATCGAAAACGGCCAGGTATTAAGTAAACAGTCAATTATTTTCAAATGAAAGTAAAGAGTGACGTTCAATTTTAAGCCAACAGAAATGGCCCTAAGCTACTCTTCTCACTCTTTTCGCCAAGGTTTAGGTTCTAGGACCTAGATTATTGCTCATCGAGAGTACACCAAGCTGTTGTTTAGGTAAGCTCTGTCAGCAATATTTGAAATTCAAACCAGTTATGCCCAGATGTTTTTTGAAGAAAATGCGATATTCCTAACTTATCAGTGACGAACTCGTTTATATTTTTCTGGTATCTAACATTTGGCAAGCGTGTCATTTGGGACAAAAGAAAGGCAAATTATTTTTTTATGCTGACTTATTTTGTTTTATATTTTTCAGGTATTGGAAGGATAGTAGTATATGGGAATTTCGTGATAAAAGTAAGGACCAATATTACAAGAGTAGGCCGTACTATGGTATCAAAGGCTTACAAAGAGTTACGAATGGACAAATAGTAGCCGCTTGTTTTATTTTTATGGCAGTTGGAGCTTCATTTCATTATTTCTTTATCAAGTAAGTTTTTTGTCTTGCTTTCCTTTTTGTTTTTTAAAGAAATAAAAATAAACATAGAGCAAAAAAGAGAGAAAATTGTTGCATAAGGGGAAATTGTATCAAAGTATCAATAATTTGATACTTGAAAGATTTAGTAAAATTTATTCACAAAAACATTGCTGATCTTAATCTTCATAAGGTTTAAATTATATGAACTACAAGGGCAGACTCTTGTCTGAGCAATTTTTTGGTTATTCAATTTTCAAATATTATCCAAATTTACATTATAGTCCAACATTTTAATATTAACCGGACTAAAATGGCTGACAGTAAAAAAGAAATCAAATACAAATGCCTCTCTGTTCCTTATTTACATTATTTTCAAAAAATATTATGAGAAGAGGGGGGAGGGGGGCTATCTACATCTTTAAAAATGAACACTGAACAACGGAAAAATAAAAATACTGACAAGGAATGAAGTCTCGGTTTCGACCTTGTTTATCCGTTTTGTTTCCTCCTGGCTTGATTTTTTGGGTTGTTAGTCCTAAAGGATTAACAGTGGGGGTATCAAGAGAGAGTAATGTACCACAGGTCCGAGCAAAATGAGTCACCCTTGCTCGAGAGGGCCTTTCGCTTGCCAGGAGTTTTGGCTGATATTTTAGTATAAGTAGTAGTACCGATAGCAACTTATTGAAACTTTTAGATGCCTGAAGCTAGCACAAGAGTGCAAAGCTTTGCTTGCTTTTGGCTATATTCACCTTAGAGTTTGCCACTTTATTTTCTGAACAACTTCAAACTTAAAACCATATGTCCTTAGGTCAAGGGGACGATTGAAGGAGCTTGGGAAGAAAACCTTGAGATCGTTCGTCTGAAAGTGATGCTCTTGGGGCATAGAAGGTTTATATAGAAAGGGTGATCGTATAAACATCGGAGGGGGCTCATTCAATTGGTAATCAGAAGTGCCGGGGTTCTTTTTAAGATTGAAAGTGATCAAAGGGTGGACACCCCCCAAACCTCGTATTTTCCCGAAATGTATCTGATACAAATTTTGAGATAGCTATTTATTGTCGTAGAAACTTAAAAAGGCTCAATCGATTGAAAATTGAAAGGGCTAGTGCCCTTTTTATTGGTCAAAAGTGACTGGAGGGCAACAAATGAAACAACAGTCCCCAAAGTTTTAGGTAAAAACCAATGTGGTGTTACCAATATTGTGGTATACTGTTACTCTTCCTGCCATTAAAGTTTTAGGTATATACAGTCAAAACTGTACTGGGGATATCTGGGTATTTTACCCGGGTTAGAATGGCTGACACTTGAAGAAAAGGATATTTTTTAGCATCCAAACATCTTTTTCTTCCTGTATTTTTGCGTAATCTTCAAAATATATTAAGGAGGAGGGGGCTCTGAAAAATATAGAAAACTTAAAAAGCTATGGGCGTTGAAAAAACTCCGATTGTCTTCCCGAACACAGTGTAAAGTGTTCCATTAGAATGACATATGTACAATTGGGTCAGTAAAATCTAATTTTGCCCTCCCTGTTCTAGTGTCGCTTAGTTTATATATTTTTATTACAATTTTCTCTGCTCCTCAACAACTATGAATTGCTGCTAATCGTAGTAATTTATTCATTTATTTTATTTTCAGCTTTGATATATTTGTCATACCTTGAAAGTTTCATATCTTGAAAGTTTAAAGACAAGGGTTTTTAGGGTGGTTCCTTTGCTGGGAGATTATTCCAGATGGTGAGGGATCGTTAGGTGATGCTCATTTTTTGGTATTCCTGACGGGGTGTACGCTACTCAAGATAGTCCTGACTCCTGCAGGCTGTATTTTGACGAGTTGCCCTTAGAGGCTTTGCTTTTTCGGGAACGAGCTTTGATAACTCCTCTGATGGAGGGAATGTATTTGTAAGAGAAAGACATAGTTGCTGTGTTGAAACGATCTTGGATTAATTTCAGAGGTTTGACATCAGGATTTCTAGGAGTTGCTGTGCTAGTGGCTTGATTGTGAGCCCATTGGAGACGAGCGATATGGCTCCGATTTGGCACCGGCAAAAGAAGGCATGCACATTCCATGACTGGTCTGATGCACGACGGGAAGAGAGGCAAGATGGACTCGTCAAGGAGGAGACATTTGAATCTTAGGGTAACTTCTAGCTTCCTTTATCAGGAGGATCCCAATTTGCTGAGATGTTAAGCACAGTGTATCTAATCTTTTTATTGTCAATCATTTGAAGATAAAGTCAGGCTGAGCCTTCCCATTTCGTGTCGTTGACCTGAAAAGCTCTCAAACTTTGGGGGTATTTTGATGCGGTTTTGAGCTAACCAAAAGGAACTCTGTGCATACTGCTACTAATTCTACTGCTCCTACTAAGCCTATTACTACTGCTGAGCCTTAGGGTATTTAGGTTAGGCTTTAAGGGAATGTTTAAGGGGATGTTGGATTAAATCAAAACACACATATGTACATGTAAGTTGTCAAAAGGGTTTATCAGTAATATTTCAGCAATTGCTTAGATCATCAAGTTGAAACTTTCACGTTATTTTGAGGGGGATCTTGAACTAAACAAACGACAATACGTACATACTACTACTGCCCCAGTATGAAGGTGAAACTCTTAGGGGATGTTGAATTAAATCAAAACACGCTTAGTATATGTAGGGTGTCAAAAGGGTATATAAGCAATATCTTAGGAACAGGTTTGAGTATTTAGGCTTCTAAGTTCTACTGCCCTAAGTGACCGTAAGGTCAGTGATGAAAAACTTTGAATAGAGCTTTCTGAAATATGTAATTATTATGTATCCCTCCACATCCCGGAACCGAGTGGCTTCTTTTTAATGTAGGTCTATCTGCTACATACTTACAGGACTTGGGTGTCTGAGACGAGATTCACAACAACGTGCTCGAGATTAGGGATGCACCAAAAGAAGGGCCGATGCTTAGTGCAACCCGGTGATTTGAATTGCAACCCATCTCTATCTGACATTTCTTGTCTCCTACCTTATGCCCAAATGTAAGAAATCATCAAGGCAAACATGATGGCCGAAAACCGTAGGCTAGACATTTTCAGCCCTCCATGTTAAAAATTTAAGAAAATCATTATAGCTTCATTATACCTAACCGAAAACCGTAGGCTAGACATTTTCAGCCCTCCATGTTAAAAATTTAAGAAAATCATTATAGCTTCATTGTACCTAACCAAAAACCGTAGGCTAGACATTTTCAACCCTCCATGTTAAAAATTTAAGAAAATCATTATAGCTTCATTATACCTAATCATTATACCTAACCTCGGACATTGATGTGTCCTTTTTTCCCTGGGCGTTAGCAGGGTGTATAACGACGTAGAGAACTGATTAAAGGCTCATTTGAAAAATAACGCTGGTATATATGTTTTTTTGTAAATTCGTATTGGGTCACTAAGAAAAACACAATTTTTATCAGAAAACTGCATTTGTGGTGTATCTGTATGTTTAGCTATATGTGGTTATTCTACATGATAAAGCAACAACCTAGTCAATAACGAACAACAGCCCAACGTAACTGAAAATCTAGAAACGTGTTTCGAAAAAAAACTGCCAAGTGAAAACTAATCCTAGTAAAGAAGAAACCGCATTCTGCAGTAACCAAAATTTAAAACCCGCTTTAAATAAATTTTCAATCGTGCCATAATCATCAATTTCAAACAGACTTGGGAATGGCAACTACTTGTGTACCTAAATGATATTAGTTTAAATATTGAGGACCCAGTCTCCTTTAATATATCAAGTAGGTGGAGGAGATGCCCTTAAGTGAGAGTAAGGGATCGCAAAGCCTGTTCCTAAGTGATCATTAGAGGCTGATTCACAATCGCCCAAAAAAGGGAAGGGGTAAGGGAATGTTTGTGAAAAAGTGGTCTAGATTTGAGGTTCAGTGTTGTACTGTGGATAAATTTAATGATTTCTTACATTTGGGCATAAGGTAGGAGACAAGAAATGTCAGATAGAGATGGGTTGCAATTCAAATCACCGGGTTGCACTAAGCATCGGCCCTTCTTTTGGTGCATCCCTAATCTCGAGCACGTTGTTGTGAATCTCGTCTCAGACACCCAAGTCCTGTAAGTATTTAGCAGATAGACCTACATTAAAAAGAAGCCACTCGGTTCCGGGATGTGGAGGGATACATAATAATTACATATTTCAGAAAGCTCTATTCAAAGTTTTTCATCACTGACCTTACTGGTCACTTAGGGCAGTAGAACTTTTAATTGTCGTTTGAATGAGCCCTCTCCTTTGGATCGATACGGTCACCCATGAAAAAAATAAAATAAACAAGCAAGTGTGATCATTATTCTTGCCGAAAATGAACAACAAAATTACGCATATTTGCAGCTAAGGGCCTAAAACCACTATAATTCTCCGACACGCTAAATCTGATGGTTTGATTAGGCCTAGCCTCGGTTTCTTCATTTCAGCTTTGTATTTGTGTTTTGTGCTCCGTTTCAGCTTGAAAATAGTCTCACGTAGCGGTCTACCACAAACAATGCAAATGTTCAGCCACGTTTTTGCATGTCGTTTTGCCGACTGGAGTTCATTGGATTTGGACCACGTGGGTATCTCTGTCCCAATTTTGGCTCGTCTTGTAGGAACCGCTTTTGATTCGGCAACTTTGAGAGATGGTAATAATTGTTGAAATTAACAGTGGCTGAGACGATGGAAGATCCAGAGCAGAGTAGATGACACAGAACTTTGATGCAGCTAAGGACCGAAGTAACAGCTGCAATATAAAGGGGAATATCACATTTCTCCCAATCTTGCTTGTAGACCCACTTGGAAGAACAAGCATTATTAGTGCTCTGTGATGGCTACATCTGAAACGAAAGTCTGGAATGGTTACTAATTGGATTGTGAGTGCAAACTGTAACTGGAAGACTAGGAATGAATGGAATAATTTTCTTCATTTGTAGAATCCCTGTGATCTTTACTGCAACATCTAAGACGGTACTATATGTGCGCGGTTTGTGGGTAGTTTGTATAATCTGCGTGTGTGCCATGTACAGGTGCTGCTGTGGGTAGGGTTACTAAAGTGTGTGAAAAAAATGGATAAAAATGAATAATTTAATGACCATAGTTTTAACTTTTGTCTTCAACTTGTTTCTAGGGAAAGATGGGACTCACGGACCCCCAACACTCCCTGGAATGCCCACTGATATCATTTCTATGCCACTACTGCTACTAATAACAATTCATCGCAGCACCAAGCTGTACTAGGCCAACAAAGTCACACACACTCCACCTCCATCCCAATCTGTTCAAAGCCTCCCTCTTTACACCCTCCCAGGAAGTCTCCATATCCTTTAAAATCTTTCTTTATGACATCCTCCCGCTAAAACCGCGTACGACATGCTTTCCGTTCTCCCCTAGACGTTTGACTGAAATGGACAATCTTTGGCAATCTCTCATCCTTCATCCGCAGAACGTGCACTTGCCATCCAAACCTTTCTCTCATTATAGCTCTAGAAAGTGGGATTGAACGACATATCTCATACAGCCTACTGTTTGAAATACGGTCATTCAGCCGGGTAACCAGAACAATCCGTAGGCAATTTTTCTGCAAAATATCTAGCAAATCTTCATCTGATTTTCGGAGTGTCCAAGGTTCAGAGCCATGCTTGACAACTGTCATCACTGCTTCCAATATTCTAATCTTGGTTTGCACGCTTATCTTAATAATCTTCCAAATTTGTTTTATAAGTGTGAAAATATACCCTGAGCCTTGGCTATTCTACTTTTAACATCTTCACTGCTCTCACCGTCTTTACTAATAATACTACTAAGGTAAGTGAAGCTGTAGACCTGATCAATCATTTTGTTGCCCAATGTCACTTTTCATCTTCACTTATTCCTAGCCTTAGTGACTTAGTCTTCTTGAAGTTTATTTTCAAACCTATTCTAGCACCCTGAACTCGCAAAACCTCTAAAAGTTCATTCATTTCGCTCATACTTTCATCTAAGATGCTTAAATCGTCAAGACAATCTAAGTCCGGGAGATTTTTCCCTCCCCATTTGATTCCGTGGTCTCCCATTGCCTTTCCTGTGCTTCATAAGACAAAATCCATACAAATGATCCATATAAAGGGCGATGAAACACAACCCTTTTTAACTCCTGATATAATACAAAACCAGTTTTTGACCTTATTTCCTGCCTGAACCGTAGCAGTGTTATTGTATATAGCTCTAATCACTTTCATTTGTTTTTCTGGAACATCATCAAAGGATAAAACCTTTGATAAAGCTCTTTTATTAACCGAATTGAATGCTCGCTCATAATCGTTAAAACCAAGGATCAAGGGTGTTTCATAATTCAGGCACTTCTCAATTATTAACCAAGAATGAAAATTTGGTCGATAAATCCTCTACCTTTTCTAAAACAGCACTGTTCTTCTCTCAAAACTTTGTCTACAGCATCTCTTCGTCTAAAAAGTATCATATTGCTAAGTAATTTACTACCTACAGAGACTAGACGATTGCTTCGATAATTACCACACTCACTCTTGTTACCTTTCTTATACAGTGGTTTAATTAAGCTTTAAAATCGACAAGGCGTTCACATGTTCTTTTATTTGTGCATGAAGAAATGTGCACATAAAAGCTGAGAATCCGAAAGACCATAGAATTCTTTCCTGCCTGTTGCCATTTCTCCAATGGCTGTTTCCGTGGAATCTACCATAGAAAGAAGACAATAAGGTCTAGCAATGTTCGTATTGAAGACACTGAAAAGGAGAAGGCGTTCACAAGTTCTTTTATTTGTACATGAGGAACTGTGTACATAAAAGCTAAGAATCTGAAAGAGTACAGAATTCTTTCCTACCTGTGGCCATTTCTCCAATGGCTGTTTCCGTGGAATCCACCATAGAAAGAAGACAATAAGGTCTAGCAATGCTAGTATTGAAGACACTGAAAAGGAGAAGGCGTTCACAAGTTCTTTTATTTGTACATGAGGAACTGTGTACATAAAAGCTAAGAATCTGAAAGAGTACAGAATTCTTTCCTACCTGTGGCGATTTCTCCAATGGCTGTTTCCCTGGATTCCACCATAGAAAAAATACAAAAAGGTCTAGCGATGCTTGTATTGAAGACACTGAAAATGAGAAGGCGTTCACAAGTTCTTTTATTTGTGCATGGGGAGCTGTGCACATTAAAGCTAAGAATCCGAAAGAGTATAGAATTCTTTCCTACCTGTGGCCATTTCTCCAATGGCTGTTTCCCTGGATTCCACCATAGAAAAAAGACAAAAAGGTCTAGCAATGCTTGTATTGAAGATTCTGAAGAGAAGAAGGTGTTCCACAAGCTCTTTTATTTGTGCATGAGGAATTGTGCACATAAAAGCTAAGAATCCGAAAGAGTATAGAATTCTTTCCTACCTGTGGCCATTTCTCCAATGGCTGTTTTCCTGGATTCCACCATAGAAAAAAGACAAAGAGGTCTAGCAATGCTTGTATTGAAGACACTGAAGAGAAGAAGGCGTTCACAAGCTCTTTTATTTGTGCATGAGGAATTGTGCACATAAAAGCTGAGAATCTGAAAGAGTATAGAATTCTTTCCTACCTGTAGCCATCTCTCCAATAGCTGTTTCCCAATCTCATCATCCATGAATCCTACTCAAAAGAAAATTATAGCTAGATCGATGGTCGCTATTTCGCAATCAGCTCACCAAAACAATTTATTTCTGTTATAACAAAAATGTATGAAAAAACCTTTCAGGCTTAGGAGCCCCATTTCCAAGGGGTTGTTGCGTAGTGTCTTCCTCTGTGACACCTGTATCTATATGGTTTGGCTTTATATGCGTGAACCTTGAAAGTTTCATATCTTGAAAGTTTCAAGACAAGGGTTTTTAGGGTGGTTCCTCTGCTGGGAGACTATGCCAGATGGTGAGGGATCGTTAGGTGATGCTCATTTTTTGGTATTCTTTTTGGTATTCCTGACGGGGTGTACGCTACTCAAGATAGTCCTGACTCCTGCAGGCTGTATTTTGACGAGTTGCCCTTAGAGGCTTTGCTTTTTCGGGAACGAGCTTTGATAACTCCTCTGATGGAGGGAATGTATTTGTAAGAGAAAGACATAGTTGCTGTGTTGAAACGATCTTGGATTAATTTCAGAGGTTTGACATCAGGATTTCTAGGAGTTGCTGTGCTAGTGGCTTGATTGTGAGCCCATTGGAGACGAGCGATATGGCTCCGATTTGGCACCGGCAAAAGAAGGCATGCACATTCCATGACTGGTCTGATGCACGACGGGAAGAGAGGTAAGATGGACTCGTCAAGGAAGAGACATTTGAATCTTAGGGTAACTCCTAGCTTCCTTTATCTGGAGGATCCCAATTTGCTGAGATGTTAAGCACAATGTATCTAATCTTTTTATTGTCAATCATTTGAAGATAAAGTCAGGCTGAGCCTTCCCATTTCGTGTCGTTGACCTGAAAAGCTCTCAAACTTTGGGGGTATTTTGATGCGGTTTTGAGCTAACCAAAAGGAACTCTGTGCATACTGCTACTAATTCTACTGCTGCTACTAAGCCTATTACTACTGCTGAGCCTTAGGGTATTTAGGTTAGGCTTTAAGGGAATGTTTAAGGGGATGTTGGATTAAATCAAAACACACATATGTACATGTAAGTTGTCAAAAGGGTTTATCAGCAATATTTCAGCAACTGCTTAGATCATCAAGTTGAAACTTTCACGTTATTTTGAGGGGGATCTTGAACTAAACAAACGACAATACGTACATACTACTACTGCCCCAGTATGAAGGTGAAACTCTTAGGGGATGTTGAATTAAATCAAAACACGCTTAGTATATGTAGGGTGTCAAAAGGGTATATAAGCAATATCTTAGGAACAGGTTTGAGTATTTAGGCTTCTAAGCCTACGGGAATGTAGGTGAAAATTATAAGGGATTTAAAGGGGGATTCATTTTTTTTTTCAGTAATATTCGTTATGATGGTGATTTTTTTCTCTTTTTGATATTATGAAAAATAATAAAACAAATTACTCGTAATAAGGATTGTTTTCAGTAAAATACAAATTATATTCTCATCTTTAAAATGCATAGGGGGCGTTAGCCCCGCTCCTCTTAGTTTCTGCTTGTTTTGATTGTGAATCGGTCATTTATTGTGATTTCTATTCGTTTTAGGTTTCATATATTTATTGATATTCAGTTATAATAGTTTTATGTTTGAAAAAGTATTTGACTTTGTTTCTTGTCTCTTTATTTCTTCAGCTCTTTATTTTTCTGCAAAAAAACTTCTTTTGTGCAAAATGTTTTTTAAAACTAATTATTAAGAAAAACCAAAATCATGTTCACTGTTTTACTGACGATAAAAGGAAAAAAAATAGGATTCTGTGAATACTGCGAAAGAAATGCTACAATCATGGTTTTCGCCATCGTTAATTTGGCATAACTGTGAATGTGCCTCTACTTTGCCACACAAAGAGAAGTAACTGACTTGAAAAATGGAAATTATTCATAATGACGGAGGACCGTGAATGCTGCACAAGGAATGTAATAATCATAGTTTTTGCCATTGTTAATTTGGCAAAACTGTGAATGTGCCTCTACTTTGCCACACAAAGAGAAGTAACTGACTTGAAAAATGGAAATTATTCATAATGACGGAGGACCGTGAATGCTGCACAAGGAATGTAATAATCATAGTTTTTGCCATCGTTAATTTGGCAAAACTGTGAATGTGCCTCTACTTTGCCACACAAAGAGAAGTAACTGACTTGAAAAATGGAAATTGTTCATAATGACGGAGGACTGTGGATGCTGCGCAAGAAATGCAACAATCATAGTTTTTGCCATTGCTAATTTGGCAAGACTGTGAATGTGCTGCTACTTTGCCCTACAAAAATGAGAAGTAACTGACTTGAAAATTAGAAATTATTCATAACGTTGAAGGACCGTGAATGCTGCGCAAGAAATGCAACAATCATAGTTTTTGCACATTGTTAGTTTGGCAAAACTGTGAATGTGCTGCCACTTTGCCATACAAAAATGAGAAATAACTGACTTGAAAATTAGAAATTATTCATAACGTTGGAGGACCGTGAATGCTGCCCAAGACATGCAGCAATCATAGTTTTGCCATCGTTAATTTGGCAAGACTGTGAATGTGCTGCTTCTTTGCCACACAAAGAGAAGTAACTGACTTGAAAAATGGAAATTATTCATAATGACGGAGCACTGTGGATGCTGCGCAAGAAATGCAACAATCATAGTTTTTGTCATTGCTAATTTGGCAAGACTGTCTATGTGCTGCTACTTTGCCCTACACAATGAGAAATAACTGACTTGAAAAATGGAAATTATTCATAACGTTGGAGGACTATGGATGCTGCGCAAGAAATGTAACAATCATAGTTTTTGCCATTGTTAATTTGGAAAAACTGTGAATGTGCTGCTACTTTGCCATACAAAAATGAGAAGTAACTGACTTGAAAATTAGAAATTATTCACAACGTTGAAGGACCGTGAATGCTGCGCAAGAAGTGCAACAATCATAGTTTTTGCACATTGTTAGTTTGGCAAAACTGTGAATGCGCTGCCACTTTGCCATACAAAAATGAGAAATAACTGACTTGAAAATTAGAAATTATTCATAAAGTTGGAGGACCGTGAATGCTGCGCAAGAAATGCAACAATAATAGTTTTTGTCATTGCTAATTTGGCAAGACTGTCTATGTGCTGCTACTTTGCCCTACACAATGAGAAATAACTGACTTGAAAAATGGAAATTATTCATAACGTTGGAGGACTATGGATGCTGCGCAAGAAATGTAACAATCATAGTTTTTGCCATTGTTAATTTGGAAAAACTGTGAATGTGCTGCTACTTTGCCATACAAAAATGAGAAGTAACTGACTTGAAAATTAGAAATTATTCACAACGTTGAAGGACCGTGAATGCTGCGCAAGAAGTGCAACAATCATAGTTTTTGCACATTGTTAGTTTGGCAAAACTGTGAATGCGCTGCCACTTTGCCATACAAAAATGAGAAATAACTGACTTGAAAATTAGAAATTATTCATAACGTTGGAGGAACGTGAATGCTGCGCAAGAAATGCAACAATCATAGTTTTTGCCATTGTTAATTTGGCAAAACTGTGAATGTGCCGCTATTTTGCCATACAAAATGAGAAGTAACTGACTTGAAAAATGGAAATTAATCATAACGTTGGAGGACCGCGAATCCTGCGCAAGAAATGCAACAATCATAGTTTTTGCCATTGTTAATTTGGCAAAACTGTGAATGTGCTGCTACTTTGCCATACAAAATGAGAAATAACTGACTTGAAAATTAGAAATTATTCATAATGTTGGAGGACCGTGAATGCTGTGCAAGAAATGCAACAATCATAGTTTTTACCATTGTTAATTTGGCAAAACTGTGAATGTGCTGCTACTTTGCCATACAAAAATGAGAAATAACTGACTTGAAAATTAGAAATTATTCATAACGTTGGAGGAACGTGAATGCTGCGCAAGAAATGCAACAATCATAGTTTTTGCCATTGTTAATTTGGCAAAACTGTGAATGTGCCGCTATTTTGCCATACAAAATGAGAAGTAACTGACTTGAAAAATGGAAATTAATCATAACGTTGGAGGACCGCGAATCCTGCGCAAGAAATGCAACAATCATAGTTTTCACCATTGTTAATTTGGCAAAACTGTGAATGTGCTGCTACTTTGCCATACAAAATGAGAAGTAACTGACTTGAAAAATGGAAATATTTACAACGTTGGAGGTACTCTCCATGGAGGAATTTATCATGCGGGAAGAGAATTTCCATGAAGGGGACGCAGGATCTTCTAGCATTATTTAAAAAAACAATGAGAAAATAAATTAAAAAAAAAATTTCAACTGGAAGTAAAGAGCAACATTAAAACTTAAAACGAACAGAAAAAATTACGTATATAAGGGTGTTCGTCTCCTCCTCAGTACCTTGCTCTCGACTCTAAAGTATTTTTAGTAATATCAGCTATTTATTCTACGGCCTTTGTGATTCAGGGGTCATTCTTAAAGAATTGGTAAAAAATTCAAGCTCATGCAAAATGGTCTACAAGAATGATCACTGATGCATTGCCAAGTCCAATTCTTCCTCATAGATCTCAGTGTCTGCCAAAGCTTAGGCATTAGGTTTTATCGCAATGAACTCCTAGAAATTTATCCACCCTATTGAAACATATAATAAAAAGATTTCCACAATTTCCTTCTTTTTTGCCTCCGTAATGTGTCGGATCGTGCTTACACTTGAGTAATTTTTTTCATCACATTTGTCTTCGAGAAACACCTTTAGTAGCATTCATTGCCGAAATTTTTTGCATATGAAAGTGGGAAATAACCTTCGGCAAATTTGACTTTCACCACCCTACTGCTTTTGAGAGGAAGCTTGCTTGAATTTTATCACTTTTCCACGTTCGAAATCCTCAATCTCAATTGGCAGTGCCTCAACTGTGGTGCATGACTCTGTCATGGTTGCGCAAAGGTTTCCAGAATCATAGATCTGTCTGAGTGTATTGATTCTCTTTTCAGTATCGCCTTGAAAACTATCAGCAGCCACGTGAGTATGATCTTTGATAAGAGATTTGAAGTCTGGATGGTGATGTTCTTTAAAATCTAGATGGTTATTCCCATTAATAAACAATGTTAGTGCTGTGAAAAGAGTCTTATGAAGATCCTATTTTTGTTTTTAGAGTACACCGCCCAGAACTGAAACATTTCAACACCAGGACTATAACCTCGAAAAAGGCACTTATTATGTTGTCAATGTTGTGTTTTTGCACAATATACCAAACAACAAAAACATAGTTTTCATCCAGTATTGGAATCACAAGGCAAAATATTTCTTTGAACACAAGTCGATTTGTGAAAAAGGTGTCCTTAATATGTGGATCATAGGCAGAAGCACAGCATTTCAACAGAAAAATATATCACTTGGCTCATAAACGATTTTACTCCCTTTCACTAAATAGAGCGTTGGCATATCTTGATTGATTGTTGCCTTTACCGCAACAATGTTTCAACATTTGTATTATCACTATTTACTGTCATATCTTACGTTAATTTCGCCGAAAATCCCTTCATCAAGAACAATACGTTCCTTTGAGTTTTAACTGAGGCTTTGACAGTTGACAAGTCATTGTGCGTTTGTCGACGCTGAGAGGAAGAAATCAAGATAAAACATATTGACTACGTTATATCTTCTATAATGACATGGAAATGGATGAAAACTGGTTGTATAACGTTACAACTATTATGTGTTGATGTAACAGTTCCAGCTGCGTCGTTGAGTCAGCAAACTGTCATCTTTTTCTATCTTTTCTAAAGCCTCGTGCAGCTATTACAGTTTTGTACTGCAGCTGTTCCATGCAGTTCGTGCACTACTGAATTTAGACACATATTGAGTGCCTTATATCTTCTATAATGACATGGAGATGGATGAAAACTGGTTGTATAATGTTAAAATTATTCAATGTTGATGTAACAGTTCCAGCTGCGTCGTTGAGTCAGCAAACTGTCTTCTTTTTCTAACTTTTATAAAGCCTCGTGCAGCTATTACAGTTTTGTACTGCAGCTGTTCTATGCAGTTCGTGCACTACTGAGTCAGTTTTTTAAATTGTTTTTTATGGCACTTGGTATTAAATTTGGCAGGCGTATCAGGGACCGGAGCAGATTAAATTAGAAATAGTTGTTTTCCTGATTTGACCATCTGGGGAGGAGTGGGGGGCCCGTTAATTCGGAAAAAATAGAAAAATTGAAGTATTTTAACTTACGAACGGTTGATCAGATCTCAATGAAATTTGATGTTTGGAAGGATATCGTGTCTCAGAGATGTTTTATTAAATCCCGACCGGATCTGGGGACATTGGGGGGGGGGGGGCTGGGGGTTGGGAGAGGGAAACCTAAAATCTTGGAAAACACTTAGAGAGGAGGGATCGGGATGAAACTTGGTGGAAAAAATAAGCTTAATTCCTAGATACATGATTGACATAACCGGAATGAATCTGCTCTCTTTGGGGTAGTTGGGGGGGGGGGGGTAATTCTGAAAAATTAGAACAAATGAGGTGTTTTTAACTTACGAACGGGTGATGGGATCTCAATGAAATTTGATATTTAGAAGGATATCGTGTCTCATAGCTCTTATTTTAAATCCCGACTGAACCTGGTGACATTGGGGGGGGGGGGAGCGAGTTGGGAGGGGGAAACCTAAAACTTGGGAAACACTTAGTGTGGAGGATCGGGATGAAACTTGGTGGGAAAAATAAGCACAAGTCCTAGATACATGATTGACATAACCGGAATAGATCTGCTCTCTTTGGCGTAGTTGGGGGGGGGGGTTAATTCTGAAAAATTAGAAAAAATGAGGTATTTTTAACTTACGAATGGGTTATCGGATCTCAATGAAATTTGATATTTAGAAGGATATCGTGTCTCAGAGCTCTTATTTTAAATCCAGACTGGACCTGGTGACGTGGGGGTGGGGGGGTGGGAGTTAATTCTGAAAATTTAAAGAAAAGAGGTATTTTTAAGGAACGGGTGATCAGATCTCAAAGAAATTTGATATTTAGAAGGATATCGTGTCTCAAAGCTCTTATTTTAAGTCCTGACCAGATCTGGTGACATTGGGGGGAGTTTGGGGTGGGGGAACCTAAAATCATTGAAAACGCTTAGATTGGTGGACTCGGGATTAAACTTGGTGGGAAAAATAAGCAGAAGTCTTAGATACGTGATTTACATAATTGGAATGGATCCGTTCTATTGGGTGGGGGGGGGGAGTTAATTCTGAAAAATTAGAAAAAATGATGTATTTTTAAATTACGAAGGAGTGATCGGATCTTCATGAAACTTCATATTTAGAAGGACCTCGTGACTCAGGTCTCTTATTTTATATCTCAACTGGATCCATTGTAATTGGGGGGGGGGGGCAGTTGAGGGGAACCGGAAATCTTAGAAAATACTTAAAGCGGTGAGATCAGGATGAAACTGGATGGGAAGAATAAAAACCTTTCTAAGACACGTGACTGACATAATCGGACCGGATTTGCCCTCTTTGGTGGAGTTGGGGGGGGGGGGTTATTTTGAAAATTGAGGTATTTGTAACTTAGGAAAGGGTGACCAGATCTTAATGAAATTTGATATTAAGAAGGGTCTTGCGCTTTAAAGCTCTAATTTTAAATTCCGACCAGATCCTGAGACATTGGGGGGAGTTGAAGGGGGAAACCGGAATTCTTGGGAAATGTGAAAATTGGGATATTTTTATTTTACGAATAGGTGATCGGATCTTAATGAAATTTGATATTAAGAAGGAATTCATATCTCAGAGCTCTTATTTCAAATCCCGACCAGATCTTTTGACATTGGGGGGAGTTGGAGGGGGAAATCTTGGAAAACACTTGGAGTGAAAGAATCGGGATGAAGCTTGGTGGATAGAATAAGCAAATGTCCTTGATACGTGATTGACGGAACCGTACTGGATTTGCTCTCTTTGGGGGAGTTGGGGGGAGGGGTTCGGTGATTTGGCGAGTTTGGTGCTTCTGGACGTGCTAGGACGATGGAAATTGGTAGGCGTGTCAGGGGGCTGCATAAATTGACTTGATAAAGTCGTTTTCCCAGATTCGACCATCTGTGGGGGCTAAAGGGAGAGGAAAAATTAGAAAAAGATAGGTATTTATGACATACGAGTGGGTGATCGGATCTTAATGAATTTTGATATTTAGAAGGACATCGTGACTCAGAGCTCTTATTTTAAATCCTGACCGGCATTAAGCCTCTTATTTTCCTTTTAAATCAATCTATTGATTCATAGAATTTTGCTAGAGCTCATACCATATGATCTCTTGGCTCTTAGATCTTCTTGCCTTGTCACAAGTGCCATATGAGCTCTTAGCTCTTGTTTAAATCATTTTTGCTAATATTCTTTTCTGAAGAGTCATCTGTGAGAGACTTAAGATAGTAAACTGGTTTATTTTTTCCCTTTAGTCTTCTTCTTCTATGGGTGTGTAAACACATTTCTTTCTTCTTGGAATGTTGGAGGGGACTTTCAAAAGAAAAGAACGCTCTTTTCTCCTCTGTTCGGTTGAATCCTATATTGTCTGCAAATCGTTCAAGTAAATCTTGTCTCATCTCAATAGGTCGCTCCTTTGTTTGCAATTTTATTACAAAGATGGCAATTGGTATAATCGGAGAGCCTGATTGAAGCATCTATATAAACGTTTATTACTCTCTAGGATTTTTATCCAAACATATTAAGCTTTTACGAAAATAAAAGTTTTGTCTTGCCGTTTAATTTGTTGCTTTCGCTAGATTAAGCAAAGCCTTTCCTCAAAGCAACATATTAACTATTACAGGAAAATCAATGTCAAAATCGTTAGTAAAACAAAAATAAAGCCATGAATGTGTTAAATATTCGCGGCTTTATGATTGGCTGAAACACAGTCACGGTTTTGGCATCGAATTGGGGTTCTGCATTCACAAATTTGCTAGAAGTTTCCAACAAAATAATTACGGTTTTGCCACGATCCACAAAATAGACCAACACAAGGGGGTTTGACAGACAGATTCGGACATCAGTCTTGAAAAGGACTAATTGATATAGCATGGAGGAATATATAACTCAAAATTATAAAACCGAAATTCACGGTCAGTGGCGTGTATTGGAGGAATGGGGAGGGGGAATTAAGGCATTTACCCATCCCTCCTGCATTTTTTTGCTCCGCCAGATTTTGAAAAATACCCTTTTGCTACATTTTCGATGAAAAATTGAATGAACGACAAATTTCCTCCCTCCCTCGTTAGATTTAAAAAGAATCCCCCCTACTCTACCCCTGCATTTGCGTGATTTCACACCACTTTCCATGGTTATTTCTTTTGATAGGTGAGGGGGGGGGTGTTTGTCAAAACACAAAAAAGTTCATTTTTCTAATTTTCCTAATTTTTTATAGGTGGCGTCCTTTGAACTAGTATTTGGGGATGGATGTCATGTACCCCTTTGTATATGCAATTATGTTATACACTAATAATATTTTATTTGCTCAAATCTCCTTTTGTTTTCTAGAGGGTCATCAAATAAGACCAGGGCATATTTGGATGAACGAGATAGACAAGTTGGGAAATCTCTTTCAGAAGTTCGTAGATCTGCTATAGATAACGGGAATCAATCACAATTAGAAGCTCTAAAAGCAAGATTTAGAAACAAGACAGACGGCGATTAATGTTGAATAGTGATGAATTTTAAAACTTAGTAGACATTTCGAGATTATTGGTGACGAATTATTTGAAGTCCAAATGCGAATAGTGCAAGAACAAATTTATTATTTGTTTTTAGTCTTGTTTTAAGGCCTTAAATATGAAATCGAATTATTTTTCAGGGTTATTTTATTTTATGATTTTTATGGGGATAGTGGGGTATTTATATACACATCTTGCATATTTTAACTTACAGCTTTTCACAAGAAGAAAAAAGTTATATCATTTCCGTTTTTCACAAGTTTGTAAGAATTTGCCTTTTTTACGTTTTTAAGCTGCTTTCCCTCCCCAAAACAAAATGGTGCGGACACGCTGGATTGTTCGTGTGTATCAATAAATTAAAAATGGAAATATTCATAAATTTACAATAAACCAGAAAGAAACACTTATATTAGCTTTAGAACTTCCTCCCCACCATAAAGATCGTTGTAAGTTCATAGCGAAATCCATAAATATCTTTTCATGTTGAATAATTTGACGGCCTTGAGAACATAGAATATGGAAATTTTCATAATTAGAATATACGAAACTTTGGGAAACTATGGACTAACTGAATATTATTAGGGTGGGCGTGGCATTCAGTTTGGGAAAATAATTTTATAATTGAGTTAATCCCTGGAATACCCCAGATCTCCAAAAATTCTCTCTCTCTCTCTCTCTCTCTCTCTCTCTCTCTCTCTCTCTCTCTCTCTCTCTCTCTCTCTTTTTCTCTCCTCTCTCTCTAGAAAACCCAAAGTACATACCAAAAGTTTTTACTATCAAGAAAGCAAATATTTTTTTGACAAAAAAGGCTTTTTTCAAACATCCCCCTCTAAGTCCAAAATATTTGTAGGCCTAATTCCCTCTAGAAAATGTGCGCAGATGCCCATGGTATCTTAAAGGTCGAAGCTCTTGAATTTCTGTCTGCCAATCACCACTAGTGGGTTCGCAATTGGCTTCTCAGTACTAATGGGCTTGGTAATATGTGTGAGTAGTTGGAAAGATATATAAAATCTGGTGCTTGTTTCAGTAGTCCCATTTGCACCGTAGTCTTGTTTCTTTATTTACAAAAACACAAACTGTACCTAAGAAAAATTTGTTGGTAAATGTCCGTTGGAGCATAAGGTTTTGAATAAAGTATAAAATCTAGAAACACGAGTCTAAAATACTACAAAAGATTCTAAAGAAAATATTGAAAAAGTATTGAAAATATTGATTCTAAAAAGAAAAAAAAATGTTGCCAATTTGAGAAAAAAACTATAATTACCAAGTATCTTGGAAAATAAATTAAATGCAGAAAATGAATCAATATTGAACGTTCTGAGAACAGACTATGTATCTCAGTTTGATGAAAACATGAAATAAACTCTTTCTAATTACCTTTCTAAAACTAAACACAATTTCTTATGTATAGAAGTGAGCTCAGTTGAAATATCCATTTTGGCATTAGAATTTTGATCTTCTAAAATGCTTTGAATCGTAAGATTTTGTGTTTCAACCGTCTAGGTATTTCAACTACCTATCGTTGAAAATTCATCGTGAATTTTTTGAAGAACCAGATTGTGCTATACAGAATACTAAAGTTTAATAAAATCTTTGAAAATGATATTGATTATAAAAGAAGTAATTCACTTATTTGTTGCTGATTTTTAATGAATTTGCGGTTTTGGCTCTAATTTTATTGCCTTCTAAGAGGGACAATCAACCTGGAAATCTGTGCAGTAAGCTATTTTTTAGTCGCTGTCAACTTACGCTTTACTGAGAAAATTTCTAAACAAATAAGGGAAATATTAATTATTATCGCTTGTAACATTTTTGTATGAGAAATTACGTTCTGTTTGAGTTTTCTGAGCAACTCAGACATAATGAACCCTTGTCCTCGCCCCCTCCCCCCCATAAAAAAATGGAAGGATATCATATGTATCGAATCTAAAAATTATCTGAACAAATATTAATTCTATGGTGGTATTTTGCCTACTGGCGAGTTTCATCAATTCTGTTTACATTTCAAGTCTGCTTTTCATATTCCATTTGAATTGGACATATATCAGCCAGATATTGAACCTTAACTTGCCCTATGTTTTCTATTTTACAATTTCTCCACTTATTTATAAGAGAAGTACAAAGCCTACATGAAAAACGGGTTTAGCCAAGTGCTGTAGTGCTATCTAGAAAAAATAAATAGTTGTCAGCTTCTAATACCTTAGGTGCCGTGATAATAGCTTTTTGTGTATGGTGATTGTCGTCAGAATCAAAAGAGGGACAAAAGTTATATACAAAGAAATATAGCAAAAAAAAAATCATGAGCAATATTAAAAGTCTTGGACGGTTATAATATTAAAAAGAAAAATATTAAAATAGGAATTCGTTCCTGCATTGATGCTCTGACGAACTTCGAATTAATCGAGGATATGTCCTTACGTGATTTCCCACATCAAGGAAAAAAGCATGACGTCACTTAAAAGAGGTAAACTAGAGTATTACTAGTCTTATTCGAACAGACTTGGGTGACCTAGAATACATATGAAAGATATTCCTAATGGGCAGATGACTAAATACCCATCCGTATTTCTGTACCCACTATAATATCGATTATAACCCGTATAATCAATAACCTTTCGTATCTCTCTTTGTATTGCCGTTGAATAATTTAGTACTCAAGCTTTGTTGTTGACTTTCTCGCTGCTACTTTTTCAGGCACAACATTATTTTGCTAAGGGCTATAAAAAAACTGTTAATCTGAAGCGAAAAAGAAATACTTGAGCCCTACCCCACATCCGTCCCCTGCTAAAATGGAAAAAAAAATCCCCAATAATTTGACAATTAACAAGTTTGGGTCAAACGGATTCATTCATCAGACCGACCATGATTGTTTTCAAGAAAGTGGGTGTCAAAAGTCAACATAAGAATTAACAATACATTTTGTACTACCACAGTTACTGTGATGAGATATTAAAACAGGTCAACAATTATGTTAGCACGTAGTATGATGGGCACATGGATAGGAAGTCAAATTGAATGCAAAGGTCTTCTGAACTTAAATACAACCATACTTTTAAAATATTTCAAGTGCTTGTGGCAGAGCCGTTCAAATGAAAATAATAAATCGCCATGTTAAAGTATATATTGCCCCATGGGAAAACTCAAATCTGGTGGTTATTCTTAATTGTTTTAACTCCCATCGATTACGATTTCTCGTGGTTCTTTCTTTAACTTTCTCCCAATATTATTGCACAATTAACTAATAATTTGTAAACTTTAAATTTGAAACGAACAGTTGACTAACCGTATAACCGTGTACAGTTACAATGTTACAGTTACACATTGCATCATCACCACATATATCCAAAATTATTTATTTCTCATGCATTTACCCATGTTTCAACCTATTTGACCGTAAATTGAATCAACGCTTACGAAATCAATAAATGGAAAAACATACATGGGAAATACATAAGTGGGCTATTGTTGCCCTAATTTTGTGGATCTTAAGCGATTGCTACAGACGCAAGAGTTTTGACAAAAGTACTTGCCAGGTGCAATTTTTTTTTGGCTGCTAGTCAAATTCAGTACTTGTTTGGGGATACTTTTCAACATCCCTAGCTTTCGACAAATCAGCTACATTTGGACCAGGTCAATATTATAATTTCCGGTAATTTCTTCTGCTGCAGCACCGATATTAACGAAATGTAGGGGAGGGGGGTGCAAAATGTAATTTTTGAAACCTAGAAGGGTAAATTCTGTTGTTTTTACAATAAAAATACCATAAAAGACATTTTCCAATGAAAATACCCCCAAAAGGTATTTTTCAAAATCTAAGGGGTAGCAAGAATCCGAGGAGAGGGTTAGAAAATGCCTCCTCTAACCCCTCCTGCCTCAACTAATGCCACGGTTCTGTAATGCAGACCTACTGCCGAATCGCTTTGTTATAATTCTCAACATTCCTGTTACGCAATACAGGCTGCATAAATTAGTTAGTCAGTCTTCCATAAGGGACAGGACCTTCTTTGTCTTGAAAAATCAATTTTTTCATCAGAATTAGGAACAGGAGTTGCACGAACATCGAAGAGGCGAAAGGCCTAGCACAACCGAGTCTGCTCCTGTTCCACAACCAGTAATTGAGGCAAGAATTTGCCACTATTTGGAAATTTTGAATGTGAAATATCGATCTTAAGTTTTTCTAAGAAGAATTGCATAGATGAATGTTATCTAAAAGGCAATTCTCTATTCTTTATTTTTTTTTTGTAATTTCAGACTAATGGCAGCTTTGAAAAGCAAATTTTTATCCAACATTTTTCCCAGGGGAGAAACCCTTCCTGTGGAAGTATATGCTATAATAGAGAGGGTGTGTTTAGTCCCCTCCCCCCTTACATCTTTCTTCGATTATTTTTATTAAAATATTTAGCACATTAAACTAACTCTTAAAAAATAACTTTCCATGTAGCCAGAAATGAAGTTTATTTCTGCATCCCTTTAGCTGGGCTTGGGACCCTAAATACCCTCTATATGAGAGAGGGTCATTAATATTAACTTTTGGATAACATGGCGTGCTTAGTTCGATCATTGCTATGTATGCAGGAAAATATTTGTGTAGTCCGGTACTATTTATATAATTGATCATCTTTCATATATACCTCCAGGGCACATTTTACAACACGCCCCTGGATTCTGGTGAGGGGGGTCTATTTTATCCCTGTATTTTTTTATATATTATCTTTGGTTTATTTTAAACTGAATGGCTATATGAAAAATTCGATTAGACGCATTTGGGGAAAATATGGTTGGGAGGGAGGGGGGTCTAGTCACCATCGGATCGCTTTTGAGTCTTAAAAGGTGAATTAGAACTTTCAATGTATAATCATTTGAGTCGCCTCCAAAGTTTATACGACCACCTCTTCCATAAAAACCATATATACATTCCATGACTTACAAGGCCTACCCCCAGGCCCTGGGGGGGTTGTGTCAACACCGGAGTTTTTGTTTTATGACTGTTTTTTAACGAAACGGCTATCTCAAAATTGTTTCAGATACATTTGGGAAAAAAGAGATGACCTAGTGTTTTTTTAGTTATACTTCCCCAGGTATTGGAAATGGAGGCTGACTCTATATGTTGCACTCCGCATGTGACGCTCAAAGACAAGTATATGGTAGCCGCGCATTTTTTATGCTCAAATTTTGATTTTCAGGCTAATTTGTCTTCCTTTCTCTCTGTCACCTGGTCTGGAGACTGACTCTATATGCTGCACTCCGCATGGGACGAGCCTGTCACATGCATTGACACAAAGATGAGTCTGTGGTAGACATACACTTGTTTTCTGAGTATTTATTTGCAGGCTGATTTGTCTTCCCTTCTCTCCTTCACCTGGTTTAGGAGTTTTTCCATTTGCTGCCTCCATGATTCTTGTAAGGCAAGGTCGTCAGTGAAAATTCTATCACAAAGGCTTACTCTTGAATTCCACTGGATGCCGTCTGTGCTGGTGCTTCATATTAAGTAGTTATAGACGATTGCGAAGAGCATTGGCGACAGGACACAAACTTGTTCAACTCGTGACAGGAAGTGAAAGAAACATATTTAGCTATCTTGCTATCACAGGACTCGCTATCTTCATTGAGCGCAATGATCAGTAAAACCATATTTTTCGGGAATTCAGCAGAGTAGTAGGATCTTCGAGAGCTCTGATGATCCGTTAATCGGCATTGTCTGCTTTCTTTGGGCAGTAAGCTTAAAGTAAATGTCAAGTCAGCCCATTAATGGTTCGGTCTGAAGCCATTTTGCTCGTCACGAAGATGTCTGTTGAAATATGAGCTGATTCCTTGCAGTAAAATGTGGGACAGTGATTTGCTGGGCATTAGAACGTATGCAGAATCCTTGCCAGTTACCTGGGAGGTCCGTGTCGCCTTTCTAATAGATCCTCGCAATAGTGCTGCATTTACAGTAGAACGGTACTTTAGCTGTCGTCCAAACTAGTGCAAAAATGCCTTCTTAGAACCCAAGGCAAATCATAATAGTTACTCTTATCATTTTTGTCGATATTTTGTCTCCGCCGGGAGACTTCTCGTTTTTCAACTTCTTTTCTACTGTTGTAATTTTTGTGGATGACGGCGTATCTGCATCGGTGTTTAAAGCTACAATTGTTGCTGCTGGAGTCTCTACTGGGTTATATGGGAGAGGTCTTTTCAGGAGCTTTTCAAAGTAGCTGGCCTATACTCATTCACGGGATAATGTTCGATTATCAGGATACCTCAGGGTTCTTTTACCGGTCTGTGTTAATTGGAGGATTTCTTACCAACAGTTTCATTGATGATTTTATAGACAGCTTTAGAGTCACCTACCTTTGCTGCTTCCTCCGCCTGTACTGACCTCCGCTCTGGCGAACCGCTCCAGTATTTTATGGTATTCTTCTTTACAGCTTTATTCATGGCTCTGTGTTCTTTATTTCTGAAGATCTGGCGATCGAGGACTTGTCTTTGTATGAGCGATCCTTCCTTTTCTCTATTAGATCCCACGTTTGACCAGACAGCCACCAGTCCTTTGGATCCTGTGGTATCTAATGTTAGCTAGATGGTGTTGTTGAAGTATAGCTTTATTCTTTCCTACGTTTTTTCACTATCAGATTTGAGCCTATGTAAGCTCCTCTACACACTTGTTGTTCTATAGACAATGTCAGTCCTATTTTTGGTATAAAAGTCGGGAGATGTCCGAGAATATTTGGGCACATACCGATTAGGGAATAAGATGCCTTCTGCTACAAGGTTCTTGAGGAACGTGCCGTCGATCAGCATCTCTCGATTTTTGTTTTGATGGCCCAGGCCATACCCGCCGAGATCCTGTGGAGAAAGCTATTGATCGTTCCCTGCTCTTAGGCTAAGTGTCCTTGAAAACATAATATGCCATATCGCGGTTTGTCATTGGCTATGAATTTAATCGGCCTGTATAATTCGTCTTTTGATTCAGCAGCAGGTCTATTGATAGGCTCAAAACATACTACTGACAGATTCACTTCAGGATTTCAGGATTCTAGGCAATACCAATGTCACTTTCAGCAGAGGTCGAAAGTTTTCTTTCGTCATCCTAACGACATCTTTGAATTCACGTCTTTTCTTGGATCTGCTGTAGGGAAAAGTCACATCTCCGGCCAGTGTGTTTGATCAAGAACCTAGCCATCAAGCCTTTTGACAATGTCAGAAGGTTGAGGTGATAGTTTTGCAGTGTTTTCAACAAATGCTCAGTCTTTGAAGCTTAAGACATCGTGTGGACATTTCTTAAATCAAATTTAAGATGTGTTTTCCTTGGTTTTCTATTAATAGTCAACGAAAGGGGTTCCAATCTGAGGTTTAATTTTGGTGTTTAAGATGCGATAATATTTCCCCCCTAAAAGCTGGCCCTCGAAGTCTAAAAGCTGGTCCTGGGCCTAGGTTGCAAGCCCAAAGTCCAACCTTCCTCACTTAACTGACTTGGGACTGTCATACTTCCCCGGCTTCTGCAGGTTTGGCCCTTACATTCTTGATTTTTTCGTGCTTCCATTTCTACACTGTTTTAGTTATATTTCCTTTATTTTTGGCTATTTACTTAGTCCCAATTTGTTTTGGATATAATAAAATAATTCTTACAAAAATAACAAACTATTAATAGTCATTATACCATTTTAATAGCCTAGAAAACATATTCTGTTTTGATTTGCCTTTCTATCTACATGAATTTTTTGAATTTTTAACTCCTTTCCAAAAAGTTAGATACATTTTTTTAGGCACAACACTATGAAAGTAGGCTTGTTTCTGTTTTTTTTTTTTTTTTTAATTTGACTTTGTTTCATCATTGTTCATCGATATTTGACCTTCTGTTTAGGCAACTGATAAAAGTCAAATATCTACTATCTTCGTCGCCATATTTGACCACTGTCATCATCATACCTTCCAATATTCTAATCTTAGTTTGCAGACTTATCCGCCTATTCTTCCAAACTTTTTTTGATTGTTGAAAACCACCCTGAACCTTGGCTATTCTACTTTTAACATCTTCACTGCTCCCACCGTCTTTACTTGTAATATTACCAAGTTAAGTGAAGCTGCCCTCTGATCAATCGTTTCATTACCCAACGTCATCTTTTCATCTCCACTTATTCCTAGCCTTAGTTACTTAGTCTTCTAAGTAAATAAGCCCCAGTAAAAAGAGATTTGACTTAATGGAGTTTTGAAAATTAGAGGTTTGACTTAATGACACATTTTCCAAAAAAGAAGCAAAGGATGTATCCATTTTTCGAAAACAATATGAGAATTGGGCATGTTTCTGAATTCTTGATATTTGGCCTCACTACTGGATATCGAAAATTATCAGATTTCATAATAAATCAAAAATTTAGAAATTATATTTCCTAATATAGAGATAGCTATTGGTCGAAATTTTAGGTCTACTGTAAAAGGAAATAAACCTATTTAAATACGCCAAACGTTAATGCAGCATACCTCATAAAAATATATGTTGCATATGTCCTTTCATAATCCGGTTTTCAAAGAAAGAAATATAAAATCGTGTTTTTCCCTCCCATCTGGATTCCAGTAAATGACAGATATTATCGTATAAAAGCCATAAAATGTTTGAAATTACCACCTTAAAAGGCCTAAGATTTTTCTCTTTGATAAAATTGAAGTTTGTATGTAATTAGTTGGGAAGCTGGTCTTGTGATAAATTTTTCACATACTTTTGAAGTGTCTTAATTGAGATAGAACTTCTTCAAAAGAAGAAATTGCCCTGGAGATTTCAACATTTTGATGGAATCACAGGTGTGACTATAAGATATTTCAACCGAAAGTAAGGAGCAACATCAAAACTTATAACGAACATAATTTATTAGGTATATGAGGGGGTTTGCCCCCTCCGTAATACATAGCTCTTAATGCTAAATTTTCTTAGTATTTTTTATAAAAAGCTTCTTATTGTTCTAATCAAACACCCCTCATATACGCAACAATTTCTGATCGATTTAAGTTTTGATATTGCTCCTTACTTTCAGTTGAAAAAACTGATTTTATTGAATTTCTGATTTTTTTTAAAGTAAGGTCGTTAAGTCCAGCTCCCCATCCGTAGGAAATTCCTTCCTACCACAGAAAATCCCTCCATGGAAAGTTCTTCTCACGTAAAATGCCCCCCCCCCTAGGGAAATTTTCCCAGACAAATTCATTGTCGCTTCTTGCGGGGGATTCCAGCTGAAATGTATTTCTTAGCACACCTTCATTTGAAAAGACTTCAATTTCTGATTGTTTTTCAAGTCACGCAGGAAATTTGTCCTCCGTGGAAAATTTTCCGCGAAAATCTCCCTCCTCTCCCCCTTGGTAGAAAGTTGCTCCCGCAGAAAATTCCCCATGGAGAATGTATTATGTGGAAAACTGTCCCATGAAGAAATTCCCCTGGGGAAACCCCCCTACCCCCCACTACAGAAAAATCTTTTATACCAGCGGTTCTCAAATTTACTTAGACACTGTATCCCTGTTTAACCACAAACAACTTTAGGTACCCCTTCTCTGGTACCGGTACTAAGTAAACTATAGCTAAAGTATAAATAGAATTGCCAGTCCTATGATTAAAAAGTTTTTTTTAGTTTTTGTTGGCCGGCCGTGTACCCCCTAAGAATTTTTGCGTACCCCGAAGGTTACGCATATCACAGCTTGCGGACCACCGCTCTAGACAATTTTAATCCAATGAAAATCGCCCACGGACAATCCCCCTTGACATCGCCACATGTAAAATTGGTTCGACTAAGAGAAATTAAGTCAAGAGGAAGTATAAAATTTCCCTTAGAAAGTCTACCCCCCGACACTTCCCTCCTAACAGAAAATTCTCATCTGGGAAATCTCCCCCAGCAGAAATCCCCCCACAAGCACACTATGCGTAAACAGTGGGTAAATTTTATGACTTGCATACTTTTTTTCCGGAGGCTAAGAGGGTTCGTGTTCTTATGAAAATGGCTATATTCAAAATTACTTCACATTTTCCAGCTGTATGACATTACCTCGCCTTACCACGTCTTCCAAATTAGCAGGTAGCTGATGATATACCTCCAATAGGTACCTAATCCTAGTCAGGCATTTTTCTATTTGGTGCTTCATTCTTTATAGTATCTCGCATTTCTAGTAAGCTGTGAAATGAGCTCTTCATATTTGGGTTAGATGATTCCAAAATTCACAAGACCTGTAATGGCTTCAATTAAACATTCGCAAAATGTATTTAGTTAGCGTAGGGTTAAACTGGGGAATCATTTTCTTTGTTTCTTGCGTTCCAACTTCGCAATCTCAAAATTACCGCGTACCAGCAGCTTCGAGAGACGAGAATGAAAGGCTATGGTCCACAGCATCTCAGTGATGCTCGTTAACTGATTCATCTGCAAATTCATCACATGCAGTCCTAGATTCTCGTGGAGTCCGCATCAGTGAAATTCAATTTCCGTTGGATGCTAGTCTATTTAATGCCATCTCATTTTTGCGCCTGCTTTTCATAGTCTCAAGAGCCTTGAGATGTCTTTATCAGAGCTTCTTTATCAGATACGATAAATGTATCCCCACATGTACTTCCAATTTGAACCAGTCTCCTAGCTTCCTGTTCTCAAATTTTTAGCCTGGGAGACCACAACAAATTCCCCTAGATTATCGCTTGTTATTTTTTCATTCAAATCAGGGACACTATGGTAAATCACTTTAGTTTTTGATATACCTTTGGCGTAGTATTTTTAGAGAGGGCTTGTCTTTATCTTTCACTCCCTTTATAGACGAGCCATCCTCGGTGGGGTCAATGTGTCCACAATTGTTTCTCCCCTTATTCTAGAGAACCCCAATCAGCAGGCTCATATCTCAAAAATCAAATCTCAAAATTTCGAAGGACGACTTTGGAGAAGGCAAGGTCGTGGAAGGGGGGGCTAGTTGTCCTTCAATATTTTTGATCACTTGGAAAGGGCTTTAAAACTTTCAATTTGCGTTTAAATAAGTCATTTTCCGATATTCTAGGGCTAGTCATCTGATACAATAACCCATGGAGAAAAAAAAAGAACAACACACATCTGTGATCTTCCTTCAGATGAAAAAAAAAATCCACATGTTTGCAGGTTGGAACTTGAAACCTCTAGAATAGGGTTTTATGATACACTGAATCTGAAGGCAAAGCCGTATCCAGGGGAAGGTTAATGATTCTGAGCCCCCCCCCGAAATGTTTTTGTCCAAAACTTTTGATGCGTTTTTTAAGTTTTTTTTGTAAAACCCCCTGAAGAATTCTTTTGTTATCCCCCCCCCGAAAAAACCATGGATGCGGACCTGTCTGGAGGTGTGGTTTTCATTAAGATTCCTTGACTTTTATAGGGTGTTTCTTCCCTTTTTTGAAAAACAGGCAAATTTTCTCAGGCTCGTTTTACTGCACTTGGCTAGTAAATAGACGCAAGGGGGACAATATTAAACCCCCCCAACTTTCCAAAAAATGCAGCTGTAATTTAACTTCAGTTGGCAAAGCTCCTTACGCTTGTAGTCAGCATGCCAGTAAATCGGTCAAACAAGTTGACCGGTTATATATATATATATATATATATATATATATATATATATATATATATATATATATATATATATATATATATTCATATATATATATATATATATATGTATATATATATATATATATATATATATATATATTCATATATATATATATATATAATTATATATATATATATATATATATATATATATATATATATATATATATATATATATATATATATATATATATATATATATATATATATATATATATATATATATGAATATATATATAAACAATAGATGGTTGCTCACATTTTTTGAAGCTCACTGAATTAGCAAAAGGAGCTTCTTCTGGCAAGTGGAAACGACTTTCTTGTTGCAATTTATCAGGCATCATTTACATCAGGCTTGTTATCTTTTATGTGACTGCATTAAGCATTAAAGCCAGTTCGATTTATAGCGTTCGCTGCTTTCTTCAATTAGAACTAAACATTTAATATGATTCGTAGACCGACAGTGGTTTTGGTGCCAAGATTGTTAAAGGTCATCAGATTCAAATTTGTCATCAGATTTTGCCTAGCAGGTTGAACATTTACTATCTAATATTTTAGTGGATTTCAGTATTTTAAGTGAAACCGTGAATGAACCCAAAAATGTTGTTATACTACACAGCCATTATTTACAATATACAATGAAACATAAAAAATAATTAAATCAACTATTCATTAAATACTTTTAAGTTCTTTTTCCTTGGCATTCTTGATTATAGCTTAAATGATTCCGTATCAAATTACAGCAACAATCTGCCATCAAGTTGGTACCCCATCCTTCTTGGGAGTGGTCCTCCATACTTTTAATATCCTGGTGAAGTATTTAAATACCCTATTATAGTCCTTGGTAGTGGCATCAATGCACAAAAATTGAGGGATGGGAAAATGTTATTTTTCAGAATGTATGGGGGGGATTTGGTTGTTGGTTTTTCAATTTTTTTATGAAAATTCAAAAAAAAGTTACTTTTCAAAGAAAATTCCATAAAAAGGTACTTTTCAAAACTTTAGGAGTGTGAAAAAAATAGAGGGGGAAAATTCTCCCCTCCAATTAACATCACTGTTACTTTCTAGTATTTCCTAGATTCTCAGAAAAACGTCCTAAATGTCTCTATAAACAGTGCACTTTAATGCACACATTACACCCAAGGGTTATAAAATTATTGAACATCTCTTTTAGCAGTTCAACATAGTTTTTGTATTCGCGTTTACTGAGAGAATGTTGGGTAATTGAAGAAATTGAAGTTTACGCTTTTCACTCAACCATATTCATGGAATTTACGACGTCATTATCCTTAATCACTTTTATTATTTGCGGGCCTTTTTTTGTTCTCTTTCGTATTACTTCTTTATTTGTTTTCCAGACTCAACTGCGGTATTTTTTCCCTATATAAAAAAGCATGATTCAATTTTCTCAAGAGCCTTTACGAACTTTTTCATTAGACCCAGCTTGATATACAGTGAAGAAAAAAAATGATTTTATCTTATGGAATTAAAGCAGCGCTCACATACAAGTCTAGCAAGACTTCCATGCCTGAGCGTATTTCTTTGACCATGTACTTGCGTAAATATGGAACCTCAACCAGGCATATATTTCATTGTCACTCTTAAGCACAGATGATAAATACAGTGCAAAAGAAGCATCGTGATTGGTAGAATTTGAAATCCTACACACATCATTTTAGACTTAAGAGGTGGATGTTTAGCTCCAGATTGGTGCAACAGAGCACCGAATTCTACATGGGAACACAAGCTACTGGATATTGATTTCTGGATAGACACGTGTCTATGCTTGCAATTTAACTATATGTTCATCTTAAGGGGACATTAATTATATTATTTTCCCAAATGTCCATGTTTTATCTCCTAGGCCACTCTTTCCGAACCTCCTATAGGATAGTGGATAATTTCCCCACATAAATTTGAAATGTTGGGACTTTTCTTTCTAGTGTGTAAAGTAAATGGAATCCCAGTCTATAACTTATCCTCTGATAGATCCTATGGGACACTATATGAGGTGACAATCCTATCCCTAGATCGAGATTCACAGCTAATAGAAAATAGCCTAACCGATACAATGTTTGCAAAAGGCATGGTATCATTGTATCGGACTTGTCTGGTACTCAATACTTGAGTATTGTACGAAAGGGGAGAATACATTTAGAGTATTGCATTAATTTCACTAAATTAATTTGAAACTTACTGGAAAATCACTCCCGTTGGCAGTGTTCTACTAGACCTCACACAATAAACACAAATTAAATAATCAGCGTATTTAAGATGGATCCATGCATTTCTAAAAACAAATCCTATTGCATACCATCGGATTTCCTTAAAAAAAAGTGTCGACAATACCATTATCATTGTTAATAGCAGTTCATCGACCGTTTAGACAGGTCATTGGCTATTTATTTTTCAAACAGCAAAGAATATAGAATTTCTTTATCCTCTTGGCCTAGCATAGGCAGTCCACACTTCGCACACTAACCCTTTTATTGAAAGCAGTGGGAAAAGTATCATTCAGAACCAGAAGAGAGTGTAGGATTTAAGGACTAAAAGCTATGGTTTTCATGCACTACTATATTTCGTTCTCCGATGTCGTGGCCAGACTTACAATAAATTTCTCAACATTTACGTAGACAATCCTTGTCTGAATGACTTTCTAGTGAAAATTATACTTTCATACCTGTATAATATTGATTTCAGTGCCCTACGAAAAAAAATGTTCTTAAAATGTTTGTAAATTTGTTTATTTATAAAAAAATGTATATATACATAAAATTTACTTTTTTTGCCTCTTTAGATTTCTTCTTCTACGCATAGGGAACTGTCAAGAAAACCTATTAGCGGTACACCATCTGAATTCACAGTATATTGATCTCTATGTGCAAAGTCAGGGTCACATTTTCTACGATACAATGTAAGTTCACTCTTATTGTATCACTTTGTGAGCTCAATGGTACTTTTTCCGTTCATATTGTAAAATTTAGGTGTTTCAATATACTTATTTAAAGGAATACGACGTACAGTGTTTTCAACTGGAGAATCACTTTCTGTAACAGCAAAATAAAAATATGTAGGTTTATAATCATAGTAGCCATCGTCTTCACAGCCACGACGTAGAAACCAAATCCGCTTGTTATTCCAACAGTTGAAGCGTAGACCTGCTTCTTCCTCCCTAAAAAATTTAAACCATGAAAATACGAGTCTCTTAGAAATAAACCAAAACTTTGTTTAGGGTTCTTTCCAATCATACTGGGATAGGACTCTCGCACTGAACACATCTATCACAGTGACAATCGGAACACAGGAATCCTCTAGTTTGAGAGTCGCAAATTTCTTCAAGACAGGAGTTAAAATCTTTAATTTGTACTGCTTATCCTCTATGCAATTTACTCGAATTGCATTATCTACACTTTTCATCATACTTGGCAGAAATTGTACAATTTTAACATTACGTCCAGCGGCCCATTGTATATATGCATATTGGATATGTAGAACATTTTTCCTGTGTTGTCTCTCACCACCAAAAAGAAACTGACTTACAATCGATAAAGAGAGTGTTTTTTCTAGAGCTTGAGGAGTAGTTGAGTTATATCACAAAACCTGTTTTGAAAGGATCTTCTAAATTGCAAATTTATTTATTATTCTTATGAAAATATTCATCTGGGATAGGGTCTTAAATTATCGTTGGTTTTCTAAGGTGATGTTCAAAAGCAAATCCACAATGTCATTTCGTTTCATTTTAATTAATATGTCAATGAATTGTATAAATCCGTTTGGGCCACGACCTAAATGTTTCATGCAATAGTCAAACTACAGAGAATTATTTCTCATTATATCTTTAAGCACTCTTTGAGAAAACATTTTCCTTTGAAAAGATTACTCTAGACAATCATCATCTGGAATCAAACATTTTTCCAAAATCACAAGATTCTGCATGATTTTTGTTTCTCAATCCATCCATTTTTTTTAATCATAACGCTCTCACAGCTGAGTGTAGACTAACTAAGATTCTGTCTACTTCAAGAATATTTCTAGAGGAACGGTAACCAAGTAAAAATATCCAACAAGAAAAACATTTTTGATTTAGCAAAATTTTTATTAGATAATTACAACAATATATGACTCATTTTTCACTTACTGATTCAATTTATTGTCCTCAATATTATTGCATTTTAAGCACCTTGAAGTCTATATACATGCCTTATATTAAGCTTTGCTGCAAAACATAACTGCTCCTCCTATTTCAATTTGCTCAATAATATCACGTCTCTTGCATACATATCATCCCATTCAAGACATCCCATTCAGACTGCTAGGTTTGGTACTCCTGTCATTGTATCATTGCTGTTACCAGCTCCTCTATCATCTTCTGATAGTGTTAAAAAACACTCATTTTTGCTAATATATAATGTCAAATAAAAACTCGATGAAAAAAGAGTTTATTCAAACTGTTCTCTCTCTGAGTTCTACTTTTTAATAATTTGAAATACGTTGCAAATCCAGCCTTATATTGGATCTGGTTGCTATGGCTGCTTGCTAGGGCCTCATGGAAATATGCAAAGGAGACTCGCATGGATGTATCCAAATGAGTCGTATCCTCTGCAGTTTCATCCGATATTTAAGCAGTACAAGCCTCAAGTGTCCTGTCTGTAATATAGGCAACCTATAGTGCCAAAATAAGGTGCTCTATCTGTGCTATAGACTAGCTTTAATGCCCAAAAAAGGAGGTAGAACCAGTATCTATTATAGCAACACTACTAGGAAGTATAATCAAATTGAACTTAAGATTTTTATTTTACCAATAGCTTTTCTAATATAAAGTAAGAAAAGTCAGATTTAAATAATGAGACAGGGTGTGGGGGGGGGGGGGGGCTCTAATCAATATTTTGTCCTGGGCAAAAGAACGGCCAGAGCCACCACTGGGTCTATAATATGGTACTTATTGGAATTGCTGCTATTTCTGTATCACAAGAGGAGTCACCAAAAAACTTGGCATGTCTATAGAATGCGTTTCGTATGGTCTTTTTTCTGCTGTCGTGAAAATTTTCCAGATGGAAGATGTAGCTACAAGGTTTTAAAGTAGTATTAAAAAGCAATTCAAGCATGAAGCGGTTGAAACAGTTCTCGTTCTCAATAAGCAATCCAAATGACTTCCAAAACCTGGAAGTGAAATGGCGAATCAGAGATAATTGATTACCCTTCAAAGCTATTGAAATAGGGAAGCCACACGGACGTACACTGGGGACACCCTGGGGTATGGGCCCCCTGAAATTCTAAGTTTTCTCGAATTTCCCGGTCTTTTTTATTGAAATTAAAAAAAACTATCAGTAGCCCCCTTTCCAGAAAAGAATCTTCGCATGCGCCTAGAAAAGCCTGGCATATGAGTGACTCGTACGGATTAATCGTTGTTTAGCCGATATTGAAAGGTCACTTGGTACCTTTTTTTGTGACTTGGTCCGTCCAGTCTTGGATCAAACAGTTCGTGGTAACGAACTGTAGTAAAGAGCGACCCGGCTCAATAGTAACCGAAACTCTAAAAAATGAAATTTTGATACCAATAGTTACATCAACAGAATTGCATTTAAATGCTGATTAAAAATATATAAGTTTCATCAAGATCAGTTATACCTATCAAAAGTTAAGAGCCTGAGAAAATTTGCCTCATTTCAGAAAATAGGGGGAAACACCTCCTATGTAAGTCATACAATCTTAACGAAAATCACACCATCAGATTCAGCGTATCAGAGAACCTTATTGTAGAAGTTTCAAGCTCCTATCTACAAAAATGTGGAATTTCGCATTTTTTGCCGGAAGACAGATCACGGATGCGTGTTTATTTGTTTTTTTTTTCCAGGGGTGATCGTATCGATTGAGTGGTCCTAGAACGTCGCGAGAGGGCTCATTTTAAAGGAAATTAAAGTTCTAGTGCCCTTGTTAAGTGACCGAAAAAATTGGAGGGTACCTAGGCCCCCTCCACGCTCATATTTTCCCAAAAGTCACCAGATCAAAATTCTGAGATAGCGATTTTATTCACCATAGTTGAAAAACCTATTAGCTATGTCTTTAGGGACGACTTACTCCCCCGCAGTCCCCGTGGGACGGGCTGCGAGTTACAAACTTTGACCTGTGTTTACATATAGTAATGCTTACTGGGAAGTGTACAGACGGTTTCAGGGGGATTTTGTTTTGTTTAGGGGGAAGATTTGAGGGGGGGTTGCGTGGGAGGATAATTTCATGGAGAAACTGGTCGTGGGAGAAGAGAATTTCAATGAAGGGGCGCAGGGTTTTCTAGCATTATTTGTAAAAAAACAATGAAAAAATAAAAATAAAAGTTTTTGAGCAGTATTAAAACTTAAAACGAACAAAAATTATTACACATATGAGGGGTTTACCTCCGCGTTATACCTCACTCTTTATGCTAAAGTATTTTTAGTAATTTCAACTATTTATTCTACGGCCTTTGTGATTCAGAGGTCTTTCTTAAGGATTTGGGACAAAATTTAAGCTTTAGGGTAAAGAGCGAGGTATCGGCAAGGGTTGAACCCCCCTCATGCACGCAATAAAAACATACGAATATAGAAGTTTGTTACGTAAATTAATTCGTAAGTTACGTATATTTTTTACCAATGAAAACGTTTGTAAAAAATTATAAATTCTAGTTGCTTTTTTAAGTAATCAAAAAATTGGAGTGCAACTAGGCCTCCTCCCTCCCTCCTTTTTCTCAAAATCTTCTGATTAATTGCAATTAATTAAAATCCAAATTTCGTTTTAATTATTTATGTGCAGAGAGCCAAGATCAAAACATGCATTAATTCAAAAACGTCCAGAAATTAAATTTAAAAAACAAGTTTTTTTAAATGAAAGTAAGGAGCAACATTAAAACTTAAAACGAACAGAAATTACTTCGTATATGAAAGGGGCTTTTCATCCTCAACGGCTCTTTACGCTAAAGTTTCTTACTGTTTTAAAAATAGAGTTAAGAGAAAGAGTTAAATTTTAGCGTAAAGAGCAGGCCGTTGAGGAGGAAAAGCCCCTTTCATATACGGAGTAATTTCTGTTCGTTTTAAGTTTTAATGTTGCTCCTTACTTTCATTTAAAAAAATTTTCTTTAAGCAAACAATTCATTGCATTAGGTTTCAATAGGCGCTTTTGAACACAATTCAATAATTTGAACCGGCTATTGAACGCCAAAAAAAAAAAAAAAAAAAAAAAAATCAATTGCAATGAGCTTGTTAAAGCTTACAAATTAGATATCTTTCATGGCTACGTAGCTCCTGTTTCGCCGCATACATAGCTGCTTAATTATTTTATTTTTCTCAGCCATTTCAGATTTTACAGTTTTGTTATTGTTTACATCGAGGAATTGCAGCATACCGCTCAGGCGTCAGAGGAGTGCGTAAATCCACCAATGAGAATTTATTTCACTTTTTAATTGAATCGAGTACTCCAAGATGAGTAAAATGTTGGAATTTAGCGTGCATGAGGTTAGTGTTTTTTCAGAAAATGAAAGAGAAAGAATGATTATTTGGGTAGTTTGGTGTGCAGTTGCTGGGTTTGTAAGAGGTAAGTCTCCTTTAACTTTTTGTTCGCTTATTTTTGCCTTGGCCATACGGGGGGTGGTGCAAAATTCCTGAGCTCAAAAGGGTGGGACAATAAAATAGCCCACAATAGAGGCTAGGGTTTGTAACAGGAAGGTGCGCTTTGCCTTTTTTATGTGTGTACATTTTTCTTGTAACGGTTCTGACAAAAGGGGGATGCAAAATCCCTGAGCCTCAAAGGGGCCAAGATAACGCAAGAAGTCCCCAAGGATCTTTAAGGGCTAGGGGCTTTAAGACTATAGTGTGCTTTATATTTCTTATGTGAGTATTTTTTTTTTATTATAACGATCATAACTAGAGGGGAGATGCAAAATCCCTGAGCCTCAAGGGGGCTAGGATAACGTAAATAGCCACCGAGGATCTTTAAGGGCTAGGGTCTTTAAGAGACAAGTCTGCTTTAACTTTCTTATGGGTGTATTTTTTTAATTATAGCAATCACGACTAGACGAGGAATGCGAAATCCCAGAGGGCTAAGGGCAACTAGACCCTCTTCCAAGCCACATTTTTTCCTAAAATCATCCGATCAAAATTCTGAGATTGCCGTTTTGTTCAACATAGTGGAAAGGCCTAATAACTATGTTAACATGACCTTTCAAAGCCCCTGAGGAAAGGTTTTTAAGTTATAAAATTTGCCCATTGTTTACGTATAGTGTTTGTATAGTATTAGTATTTTGAAAAGTATGCATACCTATTTTGGGTGGGAAAGGCAGGACAAATTTTTTGCCGGGGGGACTTTGCGTGGGGAGAATTTTACATGGAGAGGGAATTATCTGGGGGGTGAACTTTCTGGATTTTAGGGTGAATTATCTGGGGGGAAAATTGTATACTGCGGAAATTTGCCAGAAGTCCTATACGAAATTTCTTTATATGTCTTGCTTTCTCTTTACTGAATCAATTTTACGCATGGAACTGTTAAGGGTAATTGTCTGGGGTAAATTTTCACCAGGATCGAATTGTCTAGAGGATATTTTCGTGGGAAGGGGATTTTTCCGTGGAGGTGGATCCAGATTTCCTGGCGTTATTTGAAAAATGATTAGAAATGGAATAAGAAGACAAGTTTTTCAACTGAAAGTAAGGAGCAATATTAAAACTTAAGACGAACAGAAATTATTGCGTTAACGAGGTGGATTGCCCCCTCTTCAACACCTCGTTCTTTAGGCTAAAGTTTAAATTTTTTCCAATTCTTTAAAAACGACTCCTGAAAAACAAGGGTTATTTAATTAGAACAATAAGTAACTTTTTAGCAAAATGTCGAAAAACTTTAGCGTAAATAGCGAGGTGTTATTTTGTTAAGGGGCCAATCCCCCTCGTATAAGTAATAATTTCTACTCGTTTTAGGTTTTAATATTCTTCTTTTTTTAATATTACTGAAAATCTGTTCAAGTCAAGAGAATTGGCTTTTATAAACAAGAAATCCGAAAAAAGCAAACTCGAACAAAGATGAACGATATTTTTCGGTTGTCTAAGTTAAGATAGGCCTTCAACAATGGATTGAACTGCTAAAATTGGGTTGAACTGGATACAACTGATAAGCTATAAAACAACGTTCCTCTTTTCTTCCCTTTGTAAAATTTTAGTGTTTACTGTTCGCTATTGTAAAATACAATGGAAGCATACAAAGTGGTTTTCAAATTAATTCACCGGGGGAGGGGGGTTAAGTGTTACAATGAACGGTTAGAAATGAGATGAGTAAGTATGCATGATTCTTTTAAGATAGTTTTCAGAATTTGTTTAGGGATTATTTCAATTTTTCTCCTTATCTCGACAATTACCTTTTTTGGCGAAGAAATAGTAATCGTGTCGACCCTATTATTAAACTAAATAAAAAATTAGAATAAAATAAATGAGATAATATAATTAACTGATTAAGATGCCTGTAGTGAAAAAAAAAGCTCTCGAAACACCCATCTCGGCTGGTAAACATAGCGAATCAGCCGAAGATAACAATAAGAGTTGTCACACATATCTTACTGGCTAAAAAATATGACCAAAATTCAATTAAGAATAATCGTCAAGTCGTCAAAATTTGTCAGTCACTCAATAAAATCTCTTAGTTCCCTCCCTCTTAAAATTTAGCTCCCTCGTAAGGAAGTCTGTAAGCATTGCCAGTCATTCAGTAAAATCTTTTAGCTACCTCCTTCTTAAAATTTAAGAAATTCCTCTTAAAATTGGAGCAAAACTTAATTAAAGTAATCATTAAGTCGTTAAACATTACTAGTCATTCAGAAAAACCTTTTAGCTTTCTCCCTCGTAAAATTCAGCTCCCTTTTAAAATTGCAGCAAACTTCAATTAAAAATAATCATCAAGGTATTGACAGTCATTCAGTAAAATCTTTTAGCTACCTCCTTCTTAAAATTTAAGAAATTCCTCTTAAAATTCCTCTTAAAATTGGAGCAAAACTTAATTAAAGTAATCATTAAGTCGTTAAACATTACTAGTCATTCAGAAAAACCTTTTAGCTCTCTCCCTCTTAGAATTCAGCTCCCTTTTAAAATTGCAGCAAACTTCAATTAAAAATAATCATCAAGGCATTGACAGTCATTTAGTAAAATCTTTTAGCTCACTCCCTTCTCTGTCTGGTTTTGGCTAATCTCGCCTCAGCTTCGAAGTGTACGCTAATAACAAAGTTTTTTTTCTGGTTTCACATTCTCATAATTTGAGCTTACAGTTTAGGTAATCCTACTCTTGAAAAAAATCGCACTCAAATAAAACCAAATGTTTACTAGTATCCAGCCTAAACACAAACTCGAAAAGTTATGGTTATCGAAATTATATATAAATAGTAGAATTTCCAAAAGTTTATTACTCTTATGCCCCCTAATACTTGCCAGCCCCTCCCCCCAAACAAAGAACATATTTCTTTGCTTCAGCATTAATCCGGCATTAATTGGTGATGAATATTTTTACCTTATTACAAGTGTCCCAACATTGGCTTTTTACAAGGGATTGCTCACTCTGCCACGGTGAATATCTCGAAGCAGGCACGTCTACACGAATTTTTTGGGGGCAAGAATAAAAAAACGAATTTGTAATTTGAACAAGAAAAGGCTAGAATTTGAAAAAAATGGAAGATATTAAGAAACCCAGGTATCTAAGCGCCTCCCCTTCGTAAGTTCTTGTCCAGGAGCACAACCTGTTTGGCAGCACGTGGCATACTTCCATCACCTTACCTTTTCAATGCATGAGTGTCAAACTTCATTTTATTTTGGGTTGTATGCATCTTTTCTTATTAGACAAACATTGATAGTATATATGTTTATTCATTTATTTATTCGTAAATTTTCCGCGGAAACGTCACTAGAATTGTTTTTTATAAATTTGAAAAGTGTGATTTTCCGGTGTGATAAAAATAATGTAGATAGGTCGTCACATTGGGAAAAATCGTTCAGAGCCCTAACTTTGGGATTTTTTTCGAAGGAATGACGTCACAAATATCGTTCAAGTATTTTAAAAAGCACAATATAATTTAACTTGATTGTTAATTGTATAAAAATAAATTGTCAATATAAATATCCAAAAAGTTTTTCTGAATAAAATAAAATGAAATTAAAATTTTTGTCTCTCTTTGAAAATATCCACAAGGTTTCTTCTGAATAAAAAAAAGAAACTAAAGTTGTTGTCTCTGATTCAAAGAGATTAAAAAACATGTTCTTCTTTTCACCAAGTGAAGCTCAGTCCCCCGGTACTTCGCATGTTTTAAGTTAATTGTGTTGTAATCCTACTCTTCGCAAAAAATATATCCCAAGAAAACAGATATGACTCAATAATTGCTAGTTGAATAAAAAATAAACTCAATGAGATTCAGATGTGGTTTAGGATGGAATTAAATAAAAAAAAAAACAATTTTTTTAACGAAAAGTAAGGAGCGACATTAAAACTCAAAACGAACAGAAATTACTTCGTATATGAAAGGGGCTGCTTCCTCATCAACGCCCCGCTCTTTACTTTAAGTTTGACTCTGTCTCTTAACTTTTCTTTTTAAAACAGTAAAAAACTTTAACGTAAAGAGTGGGGCGTTGATGAGGAAGCAGCCCCTTTCATGTACGAAGTAATTTCTGTTCGTTTTGAGTTTTAGTCTCGCTCCTTACTTTCCGTTAAAAAAACTTGTTTTTTTTTATTTAATTTCTGAACCTTTTTGAATCAATGCATGTTTTGATTTTGGCTCTCCGCATAGGAATAATTAAAACGAATTTTGCATGTTTATTTTTTTTGGCCAAATGGCTTTCTCATAGTTTTAATCTAATGATTTTGAGAAAAAAGGAGCGGGGGAGGAGGCCTAGTTGCCCTCCGTTTTTTTGTTACTTAAAAAGGCAACTAGAACTTTAAATTTTTTACGAATGTTTTTATTAGTAAAAGATATACGTAACTTACAAAATAGCTTACGTAAAGAACTTCTGTATTCTCATATTTTTATTACGTATATGAGGGGATTCACCCCGTCGTCAGTACCTCGCTCTTTACGCTAAAGCTTAAATTTTGTCCCAATTTCTTAAGAATGGCCCCTGAATCACAAAAGCCGTAGAATAAATAGTTGAAATTACTAAAAATACTTTAGCGTAAAGAGTGAGGTATTGGGAGGAGGTGAGCCCATCATATGCGTCATAATTTCTGTTCGTTTTAAGTTTTAATGCTTCTCCTTACTTTCAGTTGAAAAAAAACTTTTTCATATTTATTTTTTCATTGTTTTTTTAAATAATACTAGAAAATCCTGCGCTCCCTTCAAGAAATTTTTTTTTCGTACATGAAAAATTCCTCCAAGGAAAGTTCCCCCCAACATATCTCCCTCTTCTCACCAACCCCCCCCCCACCAACCTAAAAATCCCCCTGAAAACATTTGTACACTTCCAAATAACCATTATTATATGTAAGCACTGGTCAAAGTTTGTAACTAGTAGCCCCTCCCACGGGGACTGTGGAGGAGTAAGTCGTCCCCAAAGACATTGTTATAAGGATTTTTGACTACGCTGAATAATTTGGCTATCTCATAATTTTGATCCGGTGACCTTAGGAAAATAATTAGTGTGGGAGGGGGCCTAGGTGCCCTCCAATTTTTTTGGTCAATTAGAAAGGGCACTAGAACTCTTTATTTTCGTTGGAATGAGCCCTCTCGCAAGATTCTAGGACCAGTGGGTCGACACGATCACCCCTGGGGAAAAAAACAACAAACAAATAAACACGCACCCGTGATCTGCCTTCTGGCAAAAGACATAGAACCTAGACATAGGACATAGACATAGACATAGATATAGTTAGACATTAAAACGAATTTTGCATATTAATTCTTTTTGGCTAAATGGCTTTCTCATAGTTTTAATCGAAAGATTTTGAGAAAAAAGGAGAGAGGGAGGAGGCCTAGTTGCCCTCCAGTATTTCGGTTATTTAAAAAGGCAACTAGAACTTATAATTTTTTACGAACGTTTTCATTAGTAAAAAATAAACGCAACTTGCGAATTAACTTACGTAGCGAACTTCTATATTCGTATCTTTTTCTTGCGTATATGAGGGGGTTCACCCCTCGTCGATACCTCGCTCTTTACACTAAAGCTTAAATTTTGTCCCAACTCCTTAAGAATGACCTCTGAATCACAAAGACCGTAGACTAAATAGTTGAAATTATAAAATACTTTAGCGTAAAGAGTGAGGCATTACGAAGAGGTAAACCCCTAAAATACGTAATAACTTCTGTTCGTTTCAAGTTTTAATGCTGCTCCTTACTTTCAATAGAAAAAACTTTTCATATTTATTTTTTCATTGTTTTTTCAAATAATACTAGAAAATCCTGCGCCTCCTCCATAGAAATTATGTTCCCCCATGAGAAGCTCATCCGTGGAAATATCCTACCACACCCCCCTCCAACTCTCTCCCCTAAACCCAAAAAATCCCCCTGAAAACGTCTGTACACTTCCCAGGAACCATTACTGTATGTAAACACAAGTCGAAGTTTGTAAGTTGCAGCCGCTCCAACGGGGACTGTGGGGGAGTAAGTCGTCCTCAAAGACATAGTTATTTGGTTTTTCGACTATGAGGAATAAAATGACTATCTCAGAATTTTGATCCGGTGACTTTGGGGAAAAAATGAATGTGGGAGGGGGCCTGGGTGCCCTCCAATTTTTTGTGTCACTTAAAAAGGACTCTAGAACTTTTAATATCCGTTAAAATGAGCCCTCTCGAGACATTCTAGGACCATTGCGTCGATACGATCACCCTGGAAAAAAAAAAAAAAAAAAAAAAAAAATAAAAAAAAAAAAAAAAAAAAATAAACACGCATCCGTGATTTGTCTTCTGGCAAAAAATGCGAAATTCCACATTTTTGTAGATAGGAGCTGTAAACTTCTACAATAAGGTTCTCTGATTCGCTGAATGTGATGGTGTGATTTTCGTCAAGATTGTATGACCTTTAGGGGGATTGTATGACCTTTTGTGATGGTAACTATTGGCATCAAAATTCCATTTTTAGAGTTTCGGTTACTATTAAGTCGGGTCGCTCCTTACTACAGTTCGTTACCACAAACTGTTTGATATTTGTTTTCTTTCATTCCCTATGTTGCTAAAGTGATCGTTTAAAAATTTTAGTCTAGTTCGGTTTGCCATTTTCCTCCCCTAAAGACAGTTGTCATAATGTATAAATTTTAAAAACACCTTTTGGAATAAATAACTCCGTTTTCCATCTGTTTTCGTCTTTCTTGGTTGCCAGGAAAGATATGTAAATTTTATGTAATTGGAGCTGGTACAAGTCCGTAATTATTTTACCGTAAATCTGCCTAATAAAAACAAGAATTTTAACAAGATTTTCTCAGCGAGACTTATGATAAAAAATATAAGAATATTCTTTTTTTTCTTATGCAGTGAGGTATATGAAGCACATTAAGTATCCCTTCACCCCTTTGGACTGGTCTATCGAACAGCTATTATGTTAAATGGCTTAGTAAATCATCTTCTTTAGCATGCAATTTTCTTTGTATGAAATAAGCCTAATAAAACAATAATTTTATCAAGATGTGATCAGCGTGCCTTTTGATTAGAAAATACAAAAATATTATTTTTCTTCTTCTTATGCAGGGAGGTATATGAACCCCCAAAAAAGGCTCTTTCCCTTCTTCGGACTGATAAGAAAGAAGAGGCATTATTGTCGGCAGGAACTATCTTATGTTTAGTAAATTGTCTTCTTGGTTAGGATGAAAATGTTGTCAACAGAAACCGCCTAATAAAAATAAGATTTTTAAGTATCGCTTTTCATCATAAAATTTTAAAATATTTTGTTTCTTATGCATGGACTGCATAATAAAAATAACTAATAATAATAATAATACTAATAGTAATCAGACAATACAACTAATATAAAAATCAATTTAAATAATAATAAAAAATAAATTTAATAAATTTGTAAAGTACTAATAATTAATAAAATAAAGTAATAAAAGTACTAATAATAAATTTGAGTTTATATTACAACTAGTAATACAACTAATAATAATAACAGCTGTATTAACTACAATAAGGGCCCTTTCACATCTTTGTACTGGTCTGTTGAACAGCTTTTGTGGTTCGCATGAACTCTTCAAGGTCTAATAAATCCTCTTCCTCTTTAAGATGTAAATTATAACATTGTACTTGTCGGTTATTGGAAACACACCCAAGAAGTGAAGTTAAAAGGTGATAAGGTAAAGAATACAGCATTGCACTTTACAGTACCTACCGGCGGTGTTGATTTCCGTTTCTTGGCCCTATAGCCAGGAAGGGCAGTGGGGGTCTGGGGCCTACCATCCTGTGCCTTCGCACACCCTTCCTTTTAACCTTCCCCATATTTCTCTAGGTGCCCATTTAGAGGTTTCAAACCAAATAATTGGGTATACTAGGATTCGAACCTTCGCCCTCTCAGACAAAGGGTCCTAAATCCAGCGCACCAATCCACTCGGCAAGAACGGCTCTTAGAAGTGAAGTTATAGGTTAATACTAATGAAAAATAACAAAATATGATTATAAAATAATATTTTAGCAACAAAATCATAGAAACATCACCCCCACCCCAACCCCTAATGTGAAAATACATAGCCCCGATCAAAAAATTATAGTACATTCTGTCTAAATCCAATGCCTTATATCATCCGTCACTTATTTTTGTAGATATGAAATCGGTTTTGTGAGACAACCTAAGCTCAATTCTTGTATGGGTTTCCAATAGCCGACAAGTGCCAGTAACATCGAACAGTTCGTGGTAACGAACTGTAAGAAAGGAGCGACCTGGCTCAATAGTACTTGAAACACTAAACAATGGGATTTTGATACTAATAGATGTATCAGAAGAATTGGCTTATTACGCTGATTGAAAATATATAAGTTTCATTTAATTTAGTCTTACCCATCAAAAGCTACGAGCCTGAGAAACTTTGTCTAATTTTTGAAAAAAGGAGGACAGACCCCCTAGAAGTTCTATAATTTTAATGAAAATCACACCATCAGATTCAGTGTAGCAAAGAACCCTATTGTGGAGGTTCAAGCTGCTAACTTTAAAAATGTGAAATTTCGTATTTTTTGCTCGAAGAAAGATCACGGATGCGTATTTATTTATTTTTTTCCAGGGGGGGAGGGTGTCGAATCGACCCGGTGGGCTTAGCTCTTCGGGAAAGGGCTCACTCTAACTGAAACGAAAAGTGCCCATTTTTAAGTGACTAAGAAAATTGGAGGGCAACTAGGCCCCCTCATATGCCACTTTTTTCCCGAAATCATCCGATTAAAATTTTAAGATAGCTATGGTGTTCATCACAGTTGAAAGACCCAATAACTATGTCTTTGGAGATAACATGACCTCCCACAGCCCCTGGGGAAAGGTTTTGATGTTACAAAATTTGCCTATTGTTTAAGTAGAGCACTTGTTATTTGGAAATATCCATACCTTTTTCGGGCGGGGAGAAAGAGTTTAAGGGGGGAGGTTGAAATTTACTGGGGAAATTTTATGCTGGGGGAATTTGCCAGAATAAGCATACGAAATTTTTTTATATGTCTTGATTTCTCTTTACTGATTCAATTTTACGCGCGGAGATGTTAAGGGCAATTGTCTGGGGTAAGTTATCGCTAGGATAGAATTGTCTAGAGGATGTTTCGGTGGGGAGGGGGACTCTTCCTTGGATATCATGGCGTTATTTCAAAATAATCATCAATTAAATAAAAAAAGACAAGTTTTTAAGCTGAAAGTAAAGAGCAACATTAAAACTTAAAACGAACAGAAATTATTACGTATATGAGGGGGTTCGCCCCCCCTCAACACCCCGCTTTTTACGCTAAAATTAATTTTGTTCCAATCCTTTAAAAGTGAATCCTGAAATACAAGGGCCGTTTAATTAGACCAATAAGTAACTTTTTTTAAAGCGCCAAAAAACTTTAGCGTGAGGTCTCCATGGCTGGTGAGAGATGGTGTGTAAGAAGGAATGGGCTCAAAGGATCGTACTTCGGGAAGTTTATCACGCAGATATAATTTACCTGTATGAACAAATATGAAGTAATCATATTTTAGATTTTTCGAGCGATGAGGTCTCCATGGTTGGTCTAGCCAAAGAAAAATGTTTTTCGAAGGAAAGCATCTAAATCGAAATCGTGTGATTCCATTTGACAATTGGATCGTTTGATGATTCGAATTTGATCGAATTTGATTGGATTTGAACGAATTCGATGGAATTTGATCGAACGAGATTTATCATAACAGCTACATTGCTTTTTAATTATTATAATTATAAATTTTAATTATAAATTATTTTTAAACACAGTTTTTTTTCAGTTTTGGAGTAATTTATGATCGATTTCATTGTTTGACCAAAGAATCATTCAATCTAACATCAAGGGTTCTAGGGCCCTTTGTACGGACCAAAGCAGACTGAAGAGGCGCAGGGACCTTGGGCTACCCCTGTAGATCTAAATATCATCAGATAAATATTTTAAGAAAGATATTTTAGTCAAAACACTAAGAAAGTGCAAAAACTTCGGCACTGGGTAGTGAGCACGGCTCCAGGTTTAAATTTCCCATATCATACTATTAGCATATTCAAAAAAAGAGGTTATATGGATATATTTAGACAAATGGTGGGCGTATAGCACCTTTTAGAAATCCTACATACAAAGATTTTCAACCTATACGATTGTAGGGCCTAAAATTCTTTGGGCCTTCGTAAAGCGAATATTGAAAACATCGAATTCTAAAAGCATAACATGGTAAGTACTTATGGTGTTCGATGCTTTTGGAATTCGATGTTTTCAATATTGAAACGCGCTAAAAATACTTCTAAATTTCTCCGTTTGAAAAAATCCCTGACCTTCATTAAAGGCTAAAACTTGCTCCCCTAACATAAAACCCTTGAATGCCTTCTTTAAAAGCAAAGATTGTGCTCTCCTACCATTACATTAATAAATATTTCAAATTCAAAATATTTGAAATTTATGGAAAAAATTATATACAATATACAATACTACCATTCCCTGGCAGTGACTGGGATTGAAACTCGCATCTTGGAATTGGAAGGAGCGAACATATCCACTTGACCACTCCCAGGGTATTAGGATATTATTTTTAAAAGTTTCTTCATTCAAAGAGTCTTGCTTTGCTCATTAATTACTTCATTTTGTCCTGTAGGTTTTCATATAGCTGAGCATCTTCTAGAATTTAAGAGAAAGTTTAAAAACACTTTAGTGCAAAGAGTGAGGTACTAAGGAAGGGAAAACCCTTTACGTAATAATTCTATTCGTTTTAAGTTTTAATGTTGCTCCTTACTTTCAGTTGAAAAAACATGTATTATTATTTAATTTCTGATAGTTTTGTAATTGTTGCTGGGAAATCCAACTTCCCTGCTATGGAAAATTCTCCCACCAAAACTTTTCTACTGAAAGAACCTCCCACGTAAGCACTCTCAAAAGAAAATCTCCCATCCACTATTCCAATAACTTGTAAATAAACCATAATTTTGAATTAAACTTGAAAGTTTGAACTCAAACATGACTTCGCATCAGCCCAGTATTTAACTTTTGAACTGAAATCCCCATAAAAACTCGAATAAACGGATTTATCCTGTAAAAAACATACTAAGCTTAAAGTGCCAAGAACAGAAAAAAATTGCATTCTTATTTATTTAATTGTTTAAGTGAAAACTCGAACAACTGCTTATGTCTTAACATATTAAGAAAATCCGGGAACTCAATTTAAAGGAAAAAAAAAATCTCCATATGCAGATATGCAGTTTTAAAGGGGGTGCCCAGTTTGAAAATATGGAACGTGTGTGAATAACCGGCAGAAAATGAGCAAAAGACGTATTGTCACAGAGCTCTAGAAAGGGTAGCTTTCCAAATTGCTGTAGCAAAAGACAAACACTACCATTAGTTGGCAGTAAAAAGGGTTAAAAAGTGACTGAAAGAGTAAAATTATGGAAAAGTATACTGTTACATCTTGCTACTAAATAGAGGATGGAAACAAATGTATATATCATTGAATAGATAAAAATCTAAGTTGTGCATTAATATTTTTATTATGAAAATTATCCAAGGTTAAAGAATTTAAGTTATTATACTATATTAATTAAGTTATTTACTTATTTACAAGGTTATCTTTTTGAAAAGACCATTATTCTATTTTGTAAAATCTATACCTTTATTGTTTCAACTTCAATCATGTATTTTCTTATTCTTATTTTCTTCTTATTCCAAAAGCATAAATTTCAGTAATTAATTTCTGTCATGTATATACTGTAAATACTAAAGTCATTGTTTTGCTTCGGGCACCAAAAAGAAAACAAACTCCAAGACGCGAAATATTTAAATCTCATAAAAACCTCTTCTTGTAACACCACCCAGTTGCGTTAATCACCTTTTGATATATTATAAACAATTAAACTATCCTATACAACATAACCAGGACAAACACCTCTAAGTGTAAAAAAAATGCCAATTGTGTTAAGATATATTTCCCTTAAAACATTATTTGAAGGTTTCAGCAAATTATTTTAATTTTTACAGGTGAAAAGCGTTATCAAGTTTACCGAACTAGTTTCCGCTTATTTTCTTTTCACGGTTCTGCGTGGCATTTCTGTTAGAGCTTTGCGCATGGCTTATAACCTTCCTAATTTTGCAACAACCACAAGGAAAACCGTAGAAAGCCTCGTATTTTGGAATTAACAAACCAAATACCGAGCCAGGGGGTAAAAACAAATTTCATTGTGATGTCCTTGGTACTGCAAAGTAAGGTTCCAGCATTTTTTTTTAATTTCTACGGGTGAAATTTTATCAAACTGTTTTGCACTATTTTCCTTTCACGGTTCTAGGTGGTATCACTGGTAAAACTTTGCGCATGGCTTGTAACCTTCCTAATTTTGCAACAACCACAAGAAAAACCGTAGAAAGCTTCGTTTTTTTTTTAAATTAAATAAAAAAACAAGCTTTTTTAGATGAAAGTAAGGAGCAACATTAAAACTTAAAACAAACAGAAATTACTCCGTATGTGAAAACTTTTCCTCCTCAACGCCCCGATCTTTACGCTAAAGTTTGACTTAACTCTACTTTTTAAAACAGTAAGAAACTTTAGCGTAAAGAGCGGGGCGTTGAGGAGGAAAAGCCCCTTTCATATACGGAGTAATTTCTGTTTGTTTTAAATTTTAATGTTGCTCCTTACTTTCATTTAAAAAACTTGTTTTTTTTTATTTAATAAATAGAAAAGAGGGTAGCTATAGCAGAGGCGCCATTTAGGGGGGGGGGTCAGGGGTGGGCATTTGCCCACCCCAAATGCCCACCCCAGATTTTCCAGGGGGCCCAAGCTTCCACCACAAAGGGCCCTTTGCCGGCCATAATAATACATTATGTCCAACATAATCCATTGTGTCCATTTGATTTGAAATTACTGCACGCCTATCAAACAGTTCGTGGTAACGAACTGTAGTAAGGAGCGACCCGGCTCAATAGTAACCAAAAGTCTAAAAAATGGAATTTAGTCTTACCCATAGTCATACCCAGTTTAGTCTTACCCGTCAAAAGTTACGAGCCTGAGAAAATTTGCGTTATTTCAGAAAATAGGGGGAACACCCCTTAAAAGTCATAGAATCTTAACGAAAATCACACCATCAGATTCAGCGTATCAGAGAACCCTACTGCAGAAGTTTCAAGCTCCTATCTACAAAAATGTGGAATTTTATATTTTTTGCCAGAAGGTAGATCACGGATGCGTGTTTATTTGTTTTTTTTTGTTTTTTTGTTTTTTTTTGTTTTTTTTTCCAGGGGTGATCGTATCGACCCAGTTGTCCTAGAATGTTGAGAGAGGGCTCATTCTAACGGAAATGAAAAGTTCTAGTGCCCTTTTTAAGTGACCAAAAAAATCGGAGGGTACCTAGGCCCCCTCCCACGCTAATTATTTTCCCAAAGTCAGCGGATCAAAATTCTGAGATAGCCATTTTATTCAGCGTAGTCAAAAACCTTATAACTATGTCTTTGGGGACGACTTACTCCCTCACAGTCCCCGTGCGAGGGGTTACAAGTTCAAAACTTTGACCAGTGCTTACATATAGTAATGGTTATTGGGAAGTGTACGGGCGTTTTCGGGAGGATTTTTTGGTTGGAGGCAGGAGTTGAGAAGAGGGGGATATGCTGGGGGAACTTTCCATCGAGGAATTTGTGATGGGGGAAGAAAATGTCCATGAAGGGAGCGCAGGATTTACTAGCATTACTTAAAAAAAAAAACAATGAAAAAGTTTTTTTCAGCTGGAAGTAAACATCAGTATTAAAACTTAAAACGAACAGAAATTATTACCCATGTGAGGGGCTCACCTCCTCCTAATACCTCGCTCTTTACGCTAAAGTATTTTTTTTTTAATTTCAACTATTTATTCTGCGGCTTTTGTGATTCAGGGGTCATTCTTAATGAATCGGGACAAAATTTAAGCTTTAGAGTAAAGAACGAGGTACTGACGAGGGGGCGAACCCCCTCATATATGCAATAAAAACATAAGAATACAAAAGTTCTTTACGTAAGCTAATTTATAAGTTACGTATATTTTTTACTTATAAAAAGATTCGTAAAAAATTAAAAGTTCTAGTTACCTTTTTAATTAACTGAAAATCGGAGGGCAACTAGGCTTCCTCCCCCGCTCTTTTTTTCTCAAAATCATTCGATCAAAATTATGAGAAAGCCATTTAGCCAAAAAAAAAAATATACAAATTTCGTTTTAATTATTCCATTGCGGAGAGCCAAAATCAAAACATGCATTGATTCAAAAACGTTCAGAAATTAAATAAAAAAACAAAATTTTTTAAATGAAAGTAAGGAGCGACATTAAAACTTAAAACGAACAGAAATTACTCCGTATATGAAAGGGGCTTTTCCTTCTCAACGCCCCGCTCTTTACGCTAAAGTTTTTTTTACTGTTTTTAAATGTAGAGTTATGAGAAAGAGTCAAACTTTAGCTTAAAGAGCGGGGCCTTGAGAAGGAAAAGCCCCTTTCATATACGGAGTAATTTCTGTTCGTTTTAAGTTTTAATGTCGCTCCTTACTTTCATTTAAAAAATTTTGTTTTTTTATTTAATTCGTACATAAGACCTTCATAGAACCGTCATTACATTGCTTTCCGACATAGAACCGTCATTTACAGAGCTTTTAGTTCAGTAGTTACATTGTTTGTTAATTACTAAACAATGTTGCATCATAGGCACCGTAATAGCGCTGCCTAAGGAAAAAACGATGTGGGCACAATGTATTATTTATTTACTTGTTTTTTTCCTTTTTAGACCAGGGTACCTTGTATGGAAGTAGTTGTCGTAGAAGCTTCGATAGGGGCTCCTCGATTGCAAATTGAAAGGGTTAGTGGTCTTTTAATAGTCGTAATTGATTGCAGGGTAACCAGCCCCCACACCTTTCCTTAAACGTACCCAATCAAAATTCTGAGGTAAACATCTTGTTCAGCGTAGTAAGGTCTGGAAGTATGTCTTTCAGTGTGACAACCCTCTACAGCCCTAGGGCAAGTGTTGTAAGTTATGTCCTGGAGGCATATAAGATTTTTATAGAAAGAGCGGTCGTAAAAACCTCGGAGAGGGCTCATTGGATTAGTAATCAGAAATTCTAGTGCCCTTTTTAAGAGCCAAAGTGATCGAAGGGCAGCTACCCTACCCCACCCCTATAATTTCCCCAAATATATCCAATCCAACTTTTGATATACCCAACTTGTTCAGCGTAGTTGAAAGTTCCAGTATTTGTGTCTTAGAAGATTGACCCCCCCCCCTCAAAGTCCTCAGGGCAGGGGTTGCTATTTATGCCTCGGGGGTATATAAGGTTTTTATTGAAAGGGTCCTCACAAACCTCAGAGGTAGGTTCATTGGATTGGAAGTTGAAAGGTATAGTGACTTTTTTAATGTTTGAAAGTTATTGGAGGCAAATAACACCTCCCCCCCCTTACCCATCACTTTCCCAAACACATCCAATCAAAATTTTGAGATAGCCATTTTCTTTAGAATGTTTGAAAGGTCCAGTAATTATGACGTTGGGGATGATACTCTCCCCCCCACGGCCCTCAGGGCAAGAGTTATAAGTTATACTAGTTCCCTGTAGTTAACATTTAAGGTTTTCATGGAAAGGCTGGTCCTGTAAATTTCGAATGTAGCTAACTCAATAAGAAATCAGAAGTATAATAGAATCATATTATTGTTTTTTTGCTTTCTTCATTATTTTTGCGCTTTGCTTTTTCTTAAGAGAGTTTGATATAATTTTTTTTGGAAAATGAATCCTCACTGACGGGCCAAATTGGTATTTAAAGTCCACACAAAACAGGCAATAAAATTGAGTTGTTCGGTCGCCTTTTGTTTTTCCGGAAGAGAAAATTAAATCCAGAACGGCTTATAAAAATTTCATGGACTTTTTCGAAAGCTCATAAATCTGCGAATTTTTGTCAGTCCCAAAGATGAGCTTAATATATTTGCTTTGGTTTTAAATCTTCTTTTGATTTGCTTAGTTGAGAAGCATCATTTATAGGAATATTAGAGCTATAACTAAGTAGTAGTATTTTAGAGGCTTTGAACTAAAAATAATTATTTATCAGCCCAGGTAAGTGAGCAAACATTTCAGATCTAGTTTTCATGTATATTGTTGATATAATAATTTTCTACACAAAAAGGCCATTAGCCTTCTCATTATTTTGTTTATTTTTATTCGATATTTTTTGAGCAATTGATTACTTTGAAAATAAAAGGAATAAGAAGCATGCTAACGAAAGAGAAATCATGATTTGTCTTTAAATGATGAGGGGCATAACGCACATAATTAAAGAATAAAGAAGGACGAATATCCTCCAGAGCCGTTGATGGCACACATGGCGTCGAATCGACGTTTTAGTTGCCAAGTCTTCGATAAAAGGATAGATAGCAAGCCTGTCACCCAACCTTGCGGCTGCTAGAATTGAACTCAAGGCACTGTGTTGCCAAGCAGAGCATCAGTCCACTGTGCTACCACAGTATCGAAATTAAGCATGGTTGAGAAGTACAAAGTATTGTTAAATTAGGTAATTTAACAAGTAAGCAACAACTAGAAAAGAGGTTAGCAAATATGACAAGCTAAAATTAATTCATTCCCACAAAATTGAAGAAATATCTGATGGTAATGACTTTGACTTATTTTATTAACTACTAATTACAAAACTATACATACACACAACCGCCCGGGGAAGGCTCAAACAGCCTGATGTTGGACGGCTGCAATCCTCTGATTCTTAACCTATCTATTTAAAAAACAAAAAATGAAGAAAAACAAAAACACTTTCACTAAATTACCAATTACAAATCAATTACCAATGATGACTAGTAGAGAGCAAAAGATTTATGCAGCCGAAGATATATATGACATATATATATATATATATATATATATATATATATATATATATATATATATATATATATATATATATATATATATATATATATATATATATATATATATATATATATATATATATATATATATATATGAAGATATATTTTATGTTATAAGACAGAAACATAAAAGGCATCCAGAGTGATGTTGCTATGATGTACTCCATAGTTTCTACCTTTATAAGCAGCACTTCTAATCATGGGTCTTGCTGCATCTATTCTTGTAGTTTTCGTTCTTCTTATTGCGTTTATGCGTTCTTTTCTTATTTACGATATTTTAAATTTTGAATTTGCATAAGTATTTGCTATTGTAATATTGCAATTCTCTTATTTACAATTATCTTTTATGAGGTCCATTAGTTCTAATTTAAGCATGAATATAGTATCTATCGAAGCGCAAACCCCTTTTAAACTACTGTTTCGGTTTGAGTCATACATAAGCACTGGACAGGGGGAGATACAGAGAATTGTTTTCTGTCATAAAGATTTCGTTTTGGGAGCAATTCCCCCCTTTTCTAAAATTTTCTCGGGCTAATACTTGTTGGTGGGCAAATTCTAACCTAATCATCTTTGAATATTGAGAATATTTGGAATCGGAATATAATGAAGGCACTTTTGATATATATATGTTTTATCAAGGCCCTTTTTAAGTTTTGTTTACAAGCAGCTCGGATTGGTTTTTCTCACAGTTAGTTACCAGAAAGCGGAAACTTTTTGATTCTTTTTTGTGAACACACTTCCGGATATTCTGGATTTATGCTCATTTGCCTCTTGGCATAATGAGCCAAGAAGGGATATGAGCCTTATGCCATAATGAGCTACTATAGATCAAATTAAATGAACCCTTTTTGAAGTATTGTTATGTGAGAGATAAGCTTTAGTGTAGTTAAAATTGAAAACAAGAAGTATTTTTCAAACAAAAGTAAAGAGTTACATTTAAATTCAAAGCGAACAACAATTGCTACCTTCTTCCACTCTTTACACTACATTATTTTGATATAATCCCTTCTGTTTTTCAATTTTCTTCCCTGATCAAGAGGTAGTACGAAATTGTTTAAATAATAATCAAATCATCTAATTGTCCAACATTATTTTGTCCTGCCTTGCAACACTGTATATGGCGAGTCAAGCGTGTGGCGATCATCCCCAGCCCAGTTGCTATTTTTTGGTAATTTGAACTTATATTTATACCGACCCGTCAAAAAAAAATGAATACAGGATTCCCACCTCTCTCACCATCAACTGGTTTATGCATGTTTTATTGCGAGGATGTGGCTTCACATTTCATAGTGGCCAATTTTTGTTAGAATTCTCATCTTTCTTTGTTCCCAAATTTGACGTTGCTTTTATAATGTCTAGATGTAATATATAATATATAACATACTAGCTGTTGGGGTGGCGCTTCGCGCCCCCCTAACAGCTATATATTATATATTATATACATAATATATTATATACATATTATGTATAAGTATATTCATACTTATCGTCTTTCATAGTTCCCAACTTTGAGGTTGCTTTTATAATATCTACATGTTATATAAAATATATAACATATATACAGTATATAATATACATATAATGTATAAGTATATTCATACTTATCGTCTTTCATAGTTCCCAACTTTGAGGTTGCTTTTATAATATCTACATGTTATATAAAATATATAACATATATACAGTATATCTATATATATAAAAATAAGTTGTCTGTGTGTGTGTGTGTGTGTATCGAGTGACGTCATGTTTGTGTGTCGACTGACGTCATTATAAGGATTGAGCTGTATGCGTCATGAAGTTGTTTGTCGACTGGCGTCATGTTTGTCAACTGATGAAATTACATACCGGGACACCGGGACACAAATGACGACCGGGACACAGGGAATATAAATGACGACCGGGAACCTCAAAGAGAAATTACAGACTGGGGCACCCGGACACAAATCACGACTGGGACACAGGGAATATAAATGACGACCGGGACACAGGGACACAACTACAACGGGGACGCCTGGGGCACAGGCGGGATATATAAATGACGACCGGGACACAGGGATTGTTCGAATAGAAATTACAGACCGGGACACCGGGACACAAATGACGACCAGGACACCGGGACACAGGGAATATAAATGACGACCGGGACACTCAAGGAGAAATTACAAACTGGGACACCGGGACGCAAATGACGACTGGGACACAGGGACACATCATTAGAATAATGAGGTATAGATCTGAATACGGATTGTTTTTCCCATGGACAACTATATGTTGCATGCTCAAGAGTCAGTAAACCTGACAATCTATTTATATGCAACATATATACAGGTGGGACACAGGGACACAACTACAATGGCGCGTAACTAATATGGCGCGTAACGACTTACGCGCGCGGGGGGGTGGCTTGGGGGGCGCGAAGCTCCCCACCAACTAGGTGTTGGGGTGGCGCAAAGCGCCACCCCAACAGCTAGTAATATACATATAATGTATACGTATATTCATACTTATTGTCTTTCATAGTTCCCAAATTTGAGGTTGCTTTTGTAATGTCTACATGTAATATATAACATATATATAATATATAATATGCATATAATGTATAAGTATATTCATACTTATCGTCTTTCTTAGTTCCCACCTTTGAGGTTGAATGAGAGGAAAAATTCATTTTATATGTATTTTTTTGCCGTTTCCTACTGTAATTTTCAACATTAAAACTAATTAAAAGTACAAAGTGTTGAGATTGCTTCCTGTTTCCTGCTAGGAAAACATGACAATTTAGCACTGAAAGTAAACAGTTGGTCCACATTAATGAGGGGCAACCATCTCATTTGCGAGAAAAACAGGATCCACTTATATGATTAAAAAATAAAAATCAGGAATATGTTGGTAACTATGAATGTTTGGTTGATCTTCAAAAATGCAGAAGTATATTCATGCACTCGATAAAAATACGTTGCTTTCAGTAAAATGCTAAAAAAGTTTCAAATGTTTCGAAGAAGATCTAATTGGGTACTAGCCTCCTCCCGGTGAGGATAATTTTCCTTTTTTTCATGTTTTATCACCACTCTTCACTTGTATTCGAAAAAACTTGTAAGTTCATTCAGTCTAACGCAAAATGTCTTATGAGGAAGCTGTAAGAGTCTAAAAATTGTATTTTTCGCAGCTGCTACGGATGACTCGACTCTTTTGGTGCATGCCGTACAACTTAATGTCTATTGTAGAACTTTCATTGAAGAGCTTTTCAGGTTCTTGTAAGAGAATAAATTAAAGAAAAACATATTTTTTTTTACTGAAAGTAATGAGCAACATTAAAACTTAAACGAACAGAAATTACTAGATATATGAGGGGGTTCACCACCTCGTCAATACCTCGCTCTTTACGCAAAGTTTGAATTTTATTCTAATTCTTAGAGATTGAACCCTGAATCACAAAGGCCGTTTAATTAGAATAAATAGGTCTTTTGAAAGTACTAAAAAAAAATTAGCGTAAAGAGCGAGGTATTGACGAGGGGTCGAATTCCCTCATAGACTTAATAATTTCCGTTCGTTTTAAGTTTTAACGTTGATCCTTACTTTCAGTCGAAAAAACTTGTTTTTTTATTTGATTTGTGATCGTTTTCAAATAATGCTGGGAAATCTGGCGCTCCCTTCATGGAAAATTCCTTGAAAAATTTCCCCATGAAAAATTCTTTCATAGAAAGATCTTCCCGCATAGCAATCCCCCCCCCCCCCGACCCTCCATCAGAAAAAAACATGGCAACGTCTGTAACAACGTCAGTATAAACGTCTTTTCAATAACCAATACTATATGTAAACAATGGGCAAAGTTTATAACTTGCAGCCCTTCCCCCGGGGAATGTGGGGGATTATGTCATCCTAAGAGACATAGTTACTAGATTTTTCGACTATATTGAATTAAAAAATCAATCTCAAATTTTGATCCGGTGACTCTGGGAAAAGATAAGTGTGGGAGGGGCCTAGTTGTCCTTCAATTTTTGTGTCATACAAAAAGGGCACTTTAACTTTTAATTTCAGTTCGAATGAGGTCTCTCACGATATTCTAGGATCCCCTGGATCGATAAGATCACCCCTAGGAAAAATAAAACCCAAAGAAACACTCATCCGTGATCTTTCATCTGGCAAAAATACAAATTCTACATTTTTCCATGTAGGAGGTTAACCTCTACAGTAGGGTTCTGTGATACGCAGAATCTGATGATGTGATTTTCATTAAGATTATATGACTTTTAGGGGGTGTTTCCCCCTTTTTTAAAAATAGGACAAATTTTCAAAGACTCATAACTTTAGATGAGTAATACTTAACTTGATGAAACTTATATATTTGAAATCAGCATAAAAATCCAATTCTTTTGATGTATCTATTGGTATAAAAATGTTGATATTCTGTCCTTGCAAAAGTTCACAAAATTCCTATTAGCCGTTTTTCATTTAGTTTTCTCCTCCAAAAAAAAAAAACAAAAAATAACAAGGGTGATGACACAACTCGATTATACGGTCTGGTGTTTTTTAGACTTAGGAATGCTAATTTAGTCCGTCAGTGCCTATGATAATTCATTTAGTGATTGAATCGTATCTTTTTTTATTGCAAAAGTTTCGGTTAACGGATTACAATATAAAATGCTTCAGAAAAGACAATTTTTTAACTACTTACAACACTTTAGAAACTCGTCAGCCCCAATAGGTGGACGATATTTCTTTTTTTGATAATCCATTTGATTTTCTAAGTAGTGATTTGAGATTTTTTTTTTTTAAGATAATTCCGTATAACAATAATTAATTTTTCTATCAATTGATGCATAAATTTTTGGAACAAAGGTGGTTTCGAGCATTTTAAAAAAATACCAAAATAATTGCTTAAAATAAACAAATCTGTAAAATAAATTAGGTTGAAACGGTCATAAGCTATGTTTGGTTTGGCAACAAGTAGAACTATTGTGTAGTGATGCAACATTGTTTAGTAATTAACAAACAATGTAACTATTGTACTAATAGCTCTGAAAATTGAAGGTTTCTTGTCGGAATGAATCATGAATAAACTGAATTTTTGCCAGTTTTTAGTTGCCATTTAAAAATAGTTATCCAAAATTAAATCAGAGAGCTACATCTAGAGCACCTACATGCGTAGATATTTCTTCAGGATGGGGGGGGGGACGAGTCCATTATAAAAATTGATTACTATTTCATGGTCTGAATAAGACGTGCTCGGAAATATGGCAAAACTTCGAAGGAGTGACCATGACCCTAGTGACCCACTTGCTTTTGTGCCCAATCTGAAGGACATGACGAACAGGGTTGTATCCAGGATTTTGTTCAGGGTTTTACACAAGGATTTTGTTGTTTTTTTTTGGGGGGGTGAGCAAAAAACTGTAGGGATAAAAAGAATAGCCCACTAAGTTCTAACCCACTAAGCCCCTTTGGATACGACCCTGATGGCGAGATTTTTAAAACTAGGGGGGGTAAATGAACCATAACTGTAACAGTGGAAAGATGAGCCATAAGAGAGTATGATTAGTTCAAGAAAAAAAGTATTGTCTCTTCCGTCATATTTGTAATAAGCTGGCATATATGCAAGAATTCAAGTTCAAATAGAAGAAGAGGGAGAAGATTTTGAAAACAAACAGAGGGTGGTTTTTAAAATTAAAAAAAAATAATCAGGATATATCGAGGGAGCGGATCTAGTCTTGCCCTACGCATTTGCTGAAGCCAATATCAAGTCTGTCAGCCCGTTTTAATTAGCTTAACTGAATTATGAAAATTATAGCCAGCTTCATTCTTGCCTTTAATTTCTCTAACGGTCACATAGTTTCGTTTTTCAGACCGACAAACCTTGCTATCGATAGCTCGTTTTCCACCGAATTCAATTCCCTGAAAATAGTGAATTGGAAAATATATAGCATTATGGAGTTGATCATATTATTTTGAGGAAGGCGGGCCAGCATAATCCAACATATGTGCTGAAATTTAGGTCAGGCTGATTTGGTTAGCTTAATCCGTATTATTGAACAAAGACAATAAAGGCTCATTGTTTTGTTTTTTCGATCAGAGACATATAGGCTTTCCTTTGCTCGTAGGGCAACTTTTTTTTACCAACATTGCATCTGCCAAAAGTAAAAGGTTGAGAAATTATTATATAATATGGACTTAACCATAATATTCTAGGGAAATGTACCTCAAAGTATGTAGGCTACTGGAAATAAAGTCATGTCAGCTTGCGCTACTAAACTAAGAAACCATAGTTTTATTCTGTTTTTTTAGTTTTCGTTGCTTATGAAAGTTTTGTTTTTCCACACCAAGGCTTTTCCTTGTTGTCGAAGGTCCATAATGTCACTGTTTTATCGAAATGTGGCTATTCACTTGAAAATCTTCTGTCTATGCCCAATTGCCAAAATTTATAGAAGCCAGGTTTGAAAAGTTTATACTTTTTGTATTCATAATCGTTTGGACAATCATTTATTACAAGTAATTTGCAAGAATTACCAAAAAACTGAATATCAAACTTTTTTTGTTTTAAATTAAGAGGAAGATTTATTAAAAGTATATGCGAATGTAAACGGATTTAAAAAAATATTTTCCGTCTATCCTCTAATATTTTTTTACAACGATTTTGTTGAATGTTGTTTCATGGCTTGATCATTTTATGCCTTGGAAGATGTCACCACGATCGTAAGTTGTAAGTTGTAAAAACAGGCTTTAAATTAACTTGCTTATCACTTGTCTACGGATTCTTTTGGGAACCCGTTTGACTGACTGTATTTCAACAGCAAGCTGTATGACAAAGTTGGTTCTTTTCCTTCGCTTTCCAGGACTATAATTAGAGAAGGGTTGAGATGATAGGACACTTTGTGTGGATGAAGGATTACAGATTTTCCAAGTATTGTTGTTTTCGACCATCCACCTAGGGCCAAACGAAAAACAGGTCCTCCCCGAGTGGGGTGGGAATAGATCATAGGAAAGGATTTAAAGGAAACTGGTGCTTCTTGGGAAGGTTTAAGGAGGGAATCTTTGAATAGATGGGGATGGAGGAGGAGAGTGTGCAGCTGGTTCAGCCTCAGGAGGTTGTGTGATGCAGTAAGTTGTGAATGATTTCTGTGGATGAAGGACGACAGATTTTCCACATATTATTGTTTTTAACAGTCCAGCTAGGGCCAAACAAAAATCAGGTCTTCCCCGAGTGGTGGGAGAGAGATCGTAAGAAAAGATTTAAGGGAAATTGGTACTTCTTGGGAGGTGTAAAGAGGGAATCTTGGAATAGATGGGGATAGAGGAGAGTGCGCATCTATTTCGTCCTCAGGAGGTTTTGTGCTGCAGAAAGTTGTTGTTAGTAGTAGTAGTATCACTTGTGGCGCAAAACTTTGTCATTTATTTAATGTAGCACACAAAGTTTTGTTTTATTCTGGTCATTAATGATTCGGATTTGACCATTGCAATCCATTTTTAGTCTCTTCGATAACATGGCTCTTATTGGGGGGGGGGGGGCTAAGTTAAAAAACGTGGTAGTCTTATTGAAGAATATTGAAAAAAATCCTTCCATGGCTTAGGAAAACATCTATCTTTTTTAAACCAAAAAAAAAAAATCTTTATCCACCCTATATATTTTCGTGGATTCACACCACTAGTCGCGAATAATCCATAATAATTCCAATTTCATAGAAACGAAAGATAATTCCAATTTTTAAACCCGATAAATTTCATGTTAGTCCTTTTTTCTTCTTTTTTTTGCAACACTGAAATTTTTATTATAATGGCTAGTCTTCGGGGATAAGAAATATTTTGAATAAAGTTTTAAAAGAGCATAAAAGGTTTTGAATAAAATCTCTCCTTTGGTATCAGGGCGGTTCCCCTTGAGATCAATCGCCAAGGCAACAGTTTGCTAATTCTGGTAAACAGTGAATTTTAAGGTATGTAGAATCTTGATACAGCTTGCTAATCCCAATACCCTAGGCAAATGGTTAAAATAATGTAAATGGAATACAAATGTTAACTATTTAATTTTAATTAATTTACTTTAAAATCCCTCTACAAAAAAGTATATAGAGCACAAAGGGGAAAAATGAGCATTTACACTTGCAAGATAACTGCAGCAGCATGTAAGCGTAGCCCAATACGACACGAAAAAAATTTAATGAAAACTCAATTATAAATCGAACAATAAACCATGGGTAGCCTGCAATTTGTTTTTTTTATGTTTTTCATAAAGTTTTGAAACTGCTTATTTAAGTCTGTACTTCTGCTTTTTTCGGATGCTGACCAATGGTCTATGTAACGCAGACCACGAGATTCACTGCATAGGCAATGAATCTCCTGATTCGCTGCCTTTGCCCGGGAGTACAATGCGTGGTTGGAGCCAAATGATTCGACACTTCCGATGTTTTACCCCAAGATTTCTGCAGGTACCCACTTGGAGCTGGGTCGACTCTGGCAGAACTTACAGAGTTTCACCGCTGACCCCAGTTCAAAACCAAATAGCCAGCGACACCCGGACTCGAACACTGTCCTCCCGGACAAGGGATTTCAAGTCTAGCATGCCAACCACTTGGCTCGGACGGCTCAAACTTTTGCTCTGCTATGTCGTAATTATCAATCGAACGTAAATTGATTGATTGATAGATGAATTAAACGGGTAAAGAACACAAATTAATCAATTGATTGAATGGCCCATAACTAATGCGTGTTCATAGCGGTATCCATTAAGGTTTCGGAAGATAAGGGCTTAGAGGCCTTTACCCATCATACTTTCCTCGACCCAACTAAATTTGTCGAAAAGTTATTAAAATTCAATCTCATTCGGATAATATGATAGTTAACAGCATATGAAATTATCGAGCGTTTCACGAAAATATCAAGGTCTCGGAAGAAAAGAGCTCATAGCCCTTTCCCCATCATACTTTCCTCGACCCAACTAAATTTTTTGAAAATTTCTGAAAATCCAGTATTATTCGGATAATATGATAGTTATCATTATATGAAATTATCGAGCGTTTCATGAAAATATTAAGGTTTCGGAAAATAAGGGCTCATAGACCTTTGCCCATCATACTTTCCTCGACCCAACTAAATTTTTTGAAAATTTCTGAAAATCCAGTATTATTCGGATAATATGATAGTTATCATTATATGAAATTATCGAGCGTTTCACGAAAATATCAAGGTCTCGGAAGAAAAGAGCTCATAGCCCTTTCCCCATCATACTTTCCTCCACCCAACTAAATTTTTTGAAAATTTCTGAAAATCCAGTATTATTCGGATAATATGATAGTTATCATTATATGAAATTATCGAGCGTTCCATGAAAATATTAAGGTTTCGGAAAATAAGGGCTCATAGACCTTTGCCCATCATATTTCCCTTGACCCAACTAAATTTGTTTGAAAAGTTCAATTTTATTTGGACAATAGTGTAGTCTTTAGATTGAAACACACTCCCCTGTACGATGCAAAGTAACGATAAGGGTAACTATACTTGAAATATGAAACTCATCTCTACTGACAACTCCTCTTAACACCAATTAAATAAATAAAAATTATCCGAAAGTAAGGAGCGACATATTATTAAAGATGGTGCTTTTTAGCCATGCATCTAGGGGCAAAAAAAAGAAGGTTGTCCCCAAATCGCACTTGAAGAGGTCGTATGGAAGGACTTAAAGACTGTTGGAAGTTCATAAGAGGGAATAACAAGTGAAGCTTTGAATAGATTTAGGTGGAGGAAGAGCTTTGGCAGCTGTGCTGGCTTCAGGCTGGTTGGTGTTACAGAAAGCTATTAGAAATAGTATTATTTATAGTTATTTCGAGAAAAGGCTCATACTTTTCCAAAATCAAAATTTCTATGGATTGGCGGATTTTGTATAACAATTTCTACCGGAATTCCTGCTCGTTTCCATGCTCTATAAGAATGTTTGCACCACGATTTCTACTGAATTCCTAGCCCTTTTCCAAGTTCTATGAAAAACAGCCTAACTATATCGTATTTCCAATATTGCCTTAATGATTATTCGTGGAAAAAAAGCTAGTTACCAACTCAATACATTGTATGACAAAGAAACAATAAAAATGGAATATGCAAATGCAGACAGTCGTAAAGTCTGTTTATTTCGCTGACATTTTTTTTTGCAAATTTATTGCAACTGTACTTGAAAATTTTGCACGAGGTCAATGCATTCACTTTTTTCTAAATGCAAACTTCCTCATGTTTAAATTGAGTTTGATATTCATACTTTCTCATAGAATAAAATAATTACACAAAAAAGGCCAGGAATGCCCAATGAAAAGGGCCAGGAAAGCTGTCAGTTGTGTCGTAAAAAATGACAAACCAAAATGTAAATTGTTCAAAAAACGGAAATAACAGTCTGCAGAGCTCTTCGAAAGGTTTTGAACAGAACTATTTAAAATATATTCCATTCGATAGATGATAAAGATAAAATCCCCATCTTTCCAAGAATATTTACCTCCTTTCCTAGATGCGTAGGATTTTGTCTAATTTTGTTTAATGTTTTATGAAATTTTATTCAATGTTATATGTAGTTCAACTTTTTTTTTTTTTTTTTTACGAATCAACATGTTACGAAAGTTTACAAATTATCGAATTATCTGCCTTACTTCATAGTACGTTGGGACTTATGGTTCAACCGTACGTACACCCCTAGGTACGTGTAGAACGCCCGTACGTTTTTAAAACAGATTGAGGAAGTCCCAAATTGCTTGTTTATAAAATGGTTACGGTTGATTAAAAAGAAATATAAAATAAAAAGTGAGTAAAGAGCGAATCATCTCAATTACCTGTAAGTCTCATGAGCGGTGTCACGCGGAATGATTCCTGTTAGAGGTTATTTTCCTTACAATCATCACTGGCTATGCAGCTTTTTATGATTAATTCATGCAACCAAAGTTAAAACCTACCTTTAAGAAACAGTCGAACTTTCTTTTGAAGAAAACTTAAATTTCTTCTCAATTGTGAGGTTCAAAATTGTATAATAAGTATTGTGCCATTTCCAATGGTGATGACGAAGCAAAATAGCGTATTCAAACTAATCAGTTATAAAAACTAAATTTGTTCAGAATGAGAAGTTACCGACAATGACGTACATAGGGGGCGAAGGTGGGCAGTGCCTCTTCTCAGAATTCTAAATTTTCCTGGATCTCCAGGCTCTTGTTATTCAAATTATAATATAAAATTTGATTTTATCATTATTCCCCAAAAATATCAAAAAAAGGGTGAGGAGAAAGAACCCTAAAAAAGGAAATGGTCTTCGTTAACACCATCAAGTTCAACATACCAGATAAGTTTTGGCATGTCAGATCTCAGCCCTCTATCTATGAACTTATCGAACTGGCCGTGAAAAAGATAATCAGGGACATGCCTTCTTTGGTGGTGATTGAACCATTAACAAGTCGAACCGTGGTCGCAAAGTATCGGTTGAAAGCTCGTTAAAACTGAAACTTAAAGTTCAATTGCCCTTTTCAAGTCAAAAAGAGATATCGCGTGACGTTTTTAGCCATCTTGTGATAAGCAAGGACAATTTTGACCCGGAAAGAACCAAGGGATAAGCTGTTATTGCAACAAAATATTGGATATAGTCGATCTATTTAAACAAGTATGAGGCTACGCGTAATGCCTCTAGATTTTAAGGACGTACTACCACGTTGAGGCCCATACCTCATTACACACTTATGTATTCTTCACAAAATGAGCCATTGTTTGTGAGATACATTTGAATTGTATCGAATCCTCTTCACAATTGGCGTTGAACTATGCAACGCCATGTCTAAATTAAGTTAATAGAAAAATATGGCCATGGTACAATTTCCGATAATTACCACAATAGAGGTAATAATTACCTTTACTGTTGTAATTGCTAGATTTGTTGGACGATTTGTGGTATTATTTGTGTTGCGAGAGCAACACTTTGGTTTTGTCGTGTTATTTTTTTTTCCTAGCACCCCGATTTCAGCTTAATCCTAGAAAGTGGCAAGGGTCTAACCTCTGCGGTTTTTACGAAAGACGTGGACCTTAGGCCGAATTGATGAATAGAACTTTGAATTTTGGAAAGCTTCGTAGAACTCTTACCTGGGGCCAAAAATCTATTGTTTCTACCAATTTTTGTTCGTTATTTCAGCTGAGTTTATCATTCGTTTTTTTTTTCACTTGGGATTGCGGTAGAGAATAGGTATCAGATGTGCCTCTTAAACTTTAAAAGTTCTCTCATTGCTAAAGAATTTAGAATTCATACTTTGCCCTTTCTAGGTGAGGACGTTAGAAACTTGGCCTGCGGCAAAAAAGACAACTTTTGAACTAAGACCAATAGATTTTTTTTTTTCGACGGCAGTCGATAGCTCTTGATAACAAGTTCGGTAGTAAGGTACACGTTGGAACCTAAAATAGGCTTATACAGAAATGGTATCAGATGTGCCTTTTAAAGTTTAAAATTTCACCCATTGATAAGGAAATTAGAGTTTATCCTTCGCTTCTTTCTAAGTGATGACGTTAGAAACTTGGCCTACGGCAAAAAGTCAACTTTTGAACTAAGACAGTTAGATTTTTTTTTTCGACGGCAGTCGATAGCTCTTGGTGAGCTGATCAAAGGATATTTCATCCATTTTTTGGTAGAAAAAAAATCCTTATGAGATATAGCAGTCTGAAAGTTTAAAGGGGTCTGACAACTTCAGTAATAAGGTACACACAGAAACCAAAAATAGGCCGGTACCAATTCTGAGACATATAGGGGAATTTTAAGCAACAGTCGGCTGTTAGTTCATAATCATATTTGGCAATGAGGGGTTCGCAACTTTTGTTAGTTGCTGTACTTATTATTTGTTTCCGGTGTGTTTCAAGGTAAGACCAATTTGGTTCCAGTGGTAAGGCATGTAGGAGACTTGTAAGTAATAATTGGCTTTTAGACTACAATCATCGTCAGGGATGAGGGGTTTGTATCTTTTGCGAATTGGTGTACCTAGTATTTATTTTAAGATCCTTACATATTAACAACTTCAGCGTTTAATCGAAGCGAGGAAACAAAACCAAAGTGTTGCTGTCGCAACAGCTTACTCGACAAATCCGAACAAAGGTTGCCGCAAAACCTTACGTTAACCATGCAACGTAGATCTAGTTATTTTCAAGTATTGTCAAAACTGTCAAGCATTCTAAGACCCCATTTCAGAGAGACCGGGATTGTCCAGAACTCAATTAAGGAGCTCTTAAGAAATCATTAAAAAAATATGGAGGGCTTGTCTCTTCAAATTAAAGCATAGAAAATTGCAAATTCAGACACGTTTTTGTCTGAAAAAATTTGTTTATCAAATATACCTTATCAAAACAAATTTTGACATGTATAATTGAAATTACAATACTAAGCAATTCCGTTAAATCATAAAATATTTGCTTTCACTTAAAATACACTTCAACAGCTATCGCAATAAATCGTATAATAATTTAAGAAGTTCGTAAAACTTTTAACAGCAAATCGAAAATCCTCTTATTCTGTCTCAGTTGCTGTGAGAAAGAAAAAAAGTGAAAAAAACTAACTTGTCACTACACCTACTGAAATTTGTCAAAGTTTTGAATCAAACAAGGAAGGAGAGGGGAGGGGGATTATTCAAATTATTTGAATAATTAGATTTATTTGAAACTCCATTAATTTAATTTAGACACGTTGTCGAATAACTCATTGCCAACTATCAAGGGAATTCAGTACCATTGAAATCATTTTGTCAAACTCAGCGTCAGCCAACAGTCTCGAAGACAGAGGGCTCAATTTTAGATTTTCTCAGCACCACAGGGAACTTCCAACATAATTTTGATAAACACCAAAAACAAGAAGAACAATAGGAAATTTTTAAGACAGTGGGAAACAAATTAGAATGAATATTTCGGCCCTGTGTCCAAGGGCCGTCCTCAGCAATACAAATAAGAAAAAACAACTTACAATAGGATAAAATCAATAAAACTAAAACGAACCGTTATTTTCAAAACAAATAAGAAAAAACAACTTACAAGAGGATAAAGTTTTACCTTTGACATAGGGCCGAAATATTTATTCTAATGTATTTCCCACTGTCTTAAAAAATTCCCTTCTTGTTCTTCTTGTTTTTGGTGTTTGTGATGGAAAGGCAGTGTGGTCTTCGTTGTTATTTACGGTATTTAATTTTGATAAACAATGGTAGGGGATTTGGTACATATCAAACAGTTCGTGGTAACGAACTGCAGTAAGGAGCGACCCGGCTCAATAGTAACCAAAACTCTAAAAAATGGAATTTTGATACCAATAGCTACATCAAAAGAATCGCATTTTAATGCTGATTTTAAATATATTAAATAAAAACTAATGTTAATGAATTATGTATCTGAGTTTGAATTAATGTATGTTTTGATCTTCGCTCTCCGCACATAAATAATTAAAACGAAATTTTCACATTAATTAATTACAAATAATCGGAAGATTTTAAGAAAAAAGAAGCGAAGGAGGAGGCCTAGTTGCTCTCCAAGTTTTTGATTACTTAAAAAGAAACTAGAACTTTTAATTTTTTGCAAACGTTTTCATTGGTAAAGAATATACGTAACTTACGAATTAACTTACGTAACGAACTTCTATATTCATATGTTGTTATTGCGTATATGAGGGGGCTCAACCCCCGTCGGTACCTCGCTCTTTACACTAAAGCTTAGATTGTGTCCCAATTCCTTAAGAATGACCTCTGAATCACAAAGGCCCTAAAATAAATAGTTGAAATTACTAAAAATACTTTAGCGTAAAGAGTGAGGTATAACGAGGAGGTAAACCCCTCATATGCGTAATAATTTTTGTTCGTTTTAAGTTTTAATGCTACTCCTTACTTTCAGTAGAAAAAACTTTTTATATTTATTTTTTCATTGTTTTTTCAAATAAAGCTAGAAAATCCTGCGCCCCCTTCACTAAATTTCTCTTCCCCCTTGAGAAGTCTCTCCATTGAAATATCCTCCCACGTAACCCCCCCCCCTCAACTCTCCCCCCTAAACCAAAAAAATCGCCCTGAAATCGTCTGTACACTTCCCAGTAACCATTACTATATGTAAACACAGGTCAAAGTTTTCAACTTGCAGCCCCTCCCACGGGAACTGCGGGGGAGTAAGTCGTTCGTAAAGACATAGTTATTAGGTTTTTCAACTATAGTGAATGAAATGGCTATCTCAGAATTTTTATCTGGTGACTTTGGGGAAGAAAGGAGCGTGGGAGGGGGCCTAGGTACCCTCCAATTTTTTCGGTCACTTAAAAAGGGCACTAGAACTTTTGATTTCCTTTAAAATGAGCCCTCTCGCGACGTTCTAGGACCACTCAATCGATACGATCACCCCTGGAAAAAATAACAAATAAACACGCATCCGTGATGTGTCTTCTGGCAAAAAATGCGAAATTCCACATTTTTGTAGATAGGAGCTTGAAACTTCGTTAAGATTATATGACTTTTAGGGGGTGTTTCCCCTTATTTTCTAAAATGAGGCAAATTTTCTCAGGCTGGTAACTTTTGATGGGTATAATTGATTTTGATGAAACTTGAATATTTAAAATCAGCATTAAAATGCGATTCTTTTGATGTAACTATTGGTATCAGAATTCCATTTTTTAGAGTTTCAGTTACTATTGAGCCGGGTCGCTCCTTACTACAGTTCGTTACCACGAACTGTTTGACACGTTTCATCAAGTTTAGTCCTACCCATCAAAAGTTACGAGCCTGAGAAAATTTGCGTTATTTTAGAAAATAGGGAGAAACAACCCCTAAAAGTCATAGAATCTTAAGTGCCCGAACTAGCAAAACTGGGACTGACCAACAGACCGATGGACAGAAAATGTGATCGCTATACGGCACGTGGCCAACGGGCAGGTGCCATAAAAACTGCATATTTTTGGAATTTTCTCTTGTACTTTTTTATTTCATAACTGTTGCATTGCATGTCTTATGATCTTATCATTAAAGCCATTTCGGTTTATAAAATTTTATGTTGCACACCATCGTTTTATATTGTAATTAAACATATTGTATTTGAGATTCCATTCATAGCTATAAGCTTCACGACAATGTTCATGTAACAATAGAAATGTAGCTTCAAAAATGACACCACACGAGGAGTGTTTCAATCTGATATATTCTGAGTCAGTTGCACCGAACATTATAGTTACTGTAGAAGAAAAAATCAGTGTTGACAAACTGAACTCATTTTAAATATTGAAAGCATGTGAATCGTAAGATCTATCAAGTCACGTGTCGTTGACCTTCAAAACCTGTTTTAGAAGTATTATAGAGGCCCCTTCCGGAATAAAAACAAGTCATGCAAGATTACGTCACCTTGACATGTAAATATCAGACCAAGATCAATTTTCTCATTTTTTTTACAACCAGGGGCTTGTAATATCGATCAAGTCATTTTTTTTACCTTCAAAACCTATTTCGCTGGATTATAAAGTTCCCTCTAAATCAAAACAAACCATGCAAGACTATGTCATCGTGACTTGTAAATACTGGACCATCTAAACTAACCCCACGCATACGCAAAGAGCATTCAGCTGTCCCTTGGCTGTTTTTCAAAGCCAGACACACATGGGTTGGAATTACAACCCAGCTATTGTCATATCTTTCAATATAGTTATAAATGGAAGCATAACTGGAGATGTTAGGTTATATTAAGTTAACTACTTTTATGTTGTGAATAATTTTGGGAAAAAACCAGCTCATGTCTCTCTGACTTTGGTAAAAAAAAAGACACCTGCTAACCTATTTTAGATTCTAGTTGACGCCCTATGAGCCTGGTAGTAGTACCTTTGTCTCTGAAATTTCCTTTCCATGCGTCTCTGACTTTTGAATAGTCGTTCTAACGGTAGAGTTGTTAGTGCATTCTAAAAGTAACGGGGTACATATCCAACACAATATTTTATTGACATAGTGGTATGTGGAATATCGTCATAAAAAATGAATGCTTTGAATCTATCTCGTAAAATAATTCATTATGTTTTCTCTTGAGATGTCACACATTACATTTTAAGGGTCATACACAACTTTTAACAGCTTCTCCATGCCAGTAAACACATGATGGGACAAGTGCCGTTTGCCGGTGCTTTGTTTTTCATCAAATTATATTTAATTTCCTTGCTGGTAATGTAGGCTACTGCTCTTTCATTTAATTTACGGTTTTATCGTCTATTAGGATATGATTTTTACACAGGTTGCAGTTTTGGAACCTGGATAAGATATGGTTTATGATACTGTTACAGCGATATGCCTGTCTTCTTCTTGTCTTCTTTGCTAATGCCAGCTAATGCTAATGCCAGAAATATGACGATTGGATCTATCAACGGGTAAAGTAAAACCAGAACTATTAGCAGAATTTGACCTTCGTCATCAACTAATTGTTTTGACCTGCATTCTCTTTGAGCATTATCATTTTTGGAAATGTTATTCTCGCTTATCCACTATCAGTACTGTTGAAATTTTTGGTACTCTAAAGGGTTATAATTGATCAGTCTCATGAAAATGCATGCATACATTTCCAATGGTGTTGTAACTAGTAGTTTCTTCATAGTTCAAATATTTTTCCTTGTCAGCATTCAACGCAACGATAAGTTTATCATCTGCACAAACTTTCTTAAACTGTTTCATCTTCAGTTTTCAAAGTAAGAGATATATATCTATCTTTCTAATGTACAAATGATACTGATCAAAAACGAACAGTAAACTAGCTACTGTCAATGACCAGCCATAGATTACAACGGAGGCAGCCGCATACAAAATATTAGAATAGGCGGAACTTGGAGAGAAATTGGTGGAACTGGACTTGTGAAAATTGAAGACAGAAGTTGGTGAGGGGGTTGAATCGGAACTGATGCAACTGGACCCAGATTTGGAGTTGGGGTTGGAGCGGAGATATTGGGAACTTGAATTGGTTGAACCAGGGTGGAAGCCAGGGGAATTGGAGGTGAAACTAGGGGGTCAGAAGCGAGGGAAGTAGAATTGGTTATCACTCTATTAAAAACATCCAAAAAATGTCTTAGGAATCATGAGGGGTACCAGAGTGCCAGTAATAATGTGGCACGGTGGTGTGAACGACATGGTGTATTACATTGGGGTGGGTTGCATAAACATGAATCAATAGATTTCATGCATGATTGTTAACAAGAAAATGTTTGGAAAATGTCTTAGGAATGATGAGGGCATGCCGAAGGGTTCCATAGGGTCAGTAATAGTGTGACACGGTTATGTGAATTTACAAGGTGTTTCACGTTGGGGGAGGCTTGTAAAAGCATGAACCATTGGATTTAATGTATGATTTTCAACAAGAAAATATCCGGGAAACGTCAAAGGAATTATGAAAGGTGCTAGAGATTGCCAGAAGGCCAGTCATATTGAGGCATGGTGGCGTGAATCGACATGGTGTATCACGGAGGGTTGGGTAGTGAAAACACGAAGTATTGAATTTATATAATATTTTTTATCATGTAAATATCTGGAAAATGTCTTAGGAATGATTAGTGGGTGCTATAGGATACCAGAAGGCCAGTCATAGTGTGGCACAGTAGCGTAAATTAAGGTGGTGATATTATGGAGGGTTGGCTTGTGAAAACATAAACCAAAGGTTTTAATGCATGATTTTTAACAAAAAAATAACTGGAAAATGATTTAGGAGTGATGAGGGGATGCCAGAGGGTGCCAGAGGGGCAGTAATAGTGTGCCATGGTTACATGAATCGACATTGTGTATCATGGAGGGTTGCATTGCGAAAAAATGAACCAATAGATTTAATGCATGATTTTTAACATGAAAATATATGAAAAAAGGCCTCAAAATGATAATATTTATCACCAGGATGTTATGGGTCAGCCACATATTACCATGAAGGCATGAATTGCAAGGTTAAGGTAAGAGGTTTTAAAAGAATTTTTCTAGAAAATGGATGCTAGGGCCCCTGTTGGAATTGGTTGCTAGGGCCTCTGTTGGAATTAACTGCTAGGATTACTAGGTTCCCCCGTTGGAATGGGTTGCTAGGGCTTCCGTTGGAATTGAGTTCTAGGGGCTGCCTGGTGGAATTGTTCGCTAGGGTCTCTGCTAGAATTGGATGCTAAGGCCCAAAGTGAAATCGGTTGCTAGGGCCCCAGTGGTTTAGTTAGGGGAGCGGGGAACTTGGATCAGGGCCCCGTTGGAACTGACTGCTAGGGCCCCCGTTGGAATTATTTGCTAGGTTACCCGTTGGAATTGACTGCTAGGCTGCCCTCGTTTGAATTGGTTGCTAAGGCCCCGATGGAATTGACTTCTAGGATCCGGTGTCTTGAGGGTTCCCCACTGGTGGGCTCTGAAGGTTTTCTCCTGGATTTCTTAGTTTTCTTAACACACTCTCTATTACGTAACACCCATAGCCTATTACATAACAATCAAAGATATTCTGATTTGGCAGGCCCCTGAAGGTTTTTTTACAGAATCTAAAATTATAGCTGCTATAGAAGCACGGATGAAGGCACGGATTTAACACCAGATGTAGGTGATACCCAGGCAAATTTAAGGAGGGTACGCGAGGGTTATAGTTAGAATGCATAGCGCAGTGAACACAAATAAAAGGCAAAAATTTGATATTATTTCGTGACTTGCACTGGTTTTTAGACTATTTCTTAACTTGACAGGTAACTATAGAGCTATCATTGACAATGCATACATCCATAAACGGAAAAAAAAAATCTTTTATTCGCTGTGTAATAACATAGCCGAGATTTTCTAGGCCTCTCTTAAGAACTGTTGAAAAAACACGACTCACACATGGCAGAAGAATTTTCTCTCCAAACCTGTAGGTTGACCTAGCAAAGCATGGCTGTGTATGGAATATAATGAACAAAAGTTTCTGATAATATAATGGGGCGTTTTAGGAAGATAGCCAAGACATTGTAGAAGGTTTATTTTAAAGATAATGTCTTTCGTTTCAAGTTCCCTGATTGGAACTTGTGTAACTGGAGCATATCTAGGACAAGCTGTCAGAGAAAATGGTTAACGCTGGTTCAGCAAAATGCACTAAAAAAAATTCAGGATCAAACAGTTCGTGGTAACGATTGTAAGTAAGGAGCGTCGCGGTTCAATCTCTAAACAATGGAATTTTGATACCAATAGATGTACAAAAAATTGTACGATTATGCTGATTCCAAATATATAAATACTATTAAGTTTAATGGAACAGATCAGAGGCTACGAGCCTGAGAAAATTTGCCTGATTTTTTATAATCATCTTTTCCCACAAAAGCTACGATCAAAATTGAGATGATCATTTTTTTAAGCATAGTTGGAAGGCCCTGCAAATATGCCATGGAGATGACATGACCCCCCCCCCCCCCAGAGCCCCTGGGTATTTAAGTTATAAGCCATTAAGTTATAAAGGTCTTAAAGTTATAAAATTTGCTCATTGTTTTCGTATACTATTTGTTATTGGGAAGTATGTATACGTTGTCTGGGCGGTGACGAATTTTCTTATAGAGGTATTTTCCATATTTAGAATTTTCCATGGGGTGGGAAGTTTTCAAGGAGAGAAATTTTCAGGGGAAATTGTACACTGGGGGAATTTGCCAGAATTCCTATACGAAATTCTTTTCAATTGTCTTGCTTTCTCTTTGCCAACTCAGCAACTGAGTAATTTGCAGAAAATAAAGATGCTCAGAAAGTATCTTCAGAAAATTTGACAATCTTTGAAATTTATAAAAATATGCCCTCCGACTTTAGTTAGTACTGCAATTGACAATGTCGAAAGATTGGACAAAATATGGCATCGAGGTGAATGAAAATTTAAATCCACTGAATATCATTGCTGAAGAGATGCAAGAAACCCAAGTAATTTTACGCATGGAGATGTTAAGGATGATTGTCGAGGGTCAGTTTTCACCGGGATTGAATTTTATAGACAAGGCCGAATCTCCAGCATTTTATTAGGGAGAGGGGGCAAGAGGGATCCATGTCCGGGATAGTCAAGGGGCATGGGATAGGCCTATATGATATTTTCTCCTTCACAATATTGGGGGATACTATCTCCCTTGCCCCCCTAAATGATGCCCCTGTATATAGAGGATGTTTCCCTGGGGAGGGGAATTTTTCTGCGGAGGTTGAGTCAGATTTCCTGGCATTATTGAAAAAATAATCAGAAATTAAGTAGAAAAAATCAGCTAAAGTAAGGAGCAACATTAAAACTCAAAACGAAAAGAAATTATTACATAAATGAGGAAGGTTCCCTCTTCTCAACACCTCCCTTTTTACGCTAAAGGTTGAATTTTGTCCCAATTCTATATTAACGACTTGTGAACCTCACGGGTTGTCTAATTAGGAGAATAACAAGCTTCTTTTTTTAATAATACAAAACCTTAGCGTGAATAGCGACGTGTTGGCAGTGCAGCTCCCTCATATACATAATAATTTTTGTTATTTTTGAGTTTTAATGTTTTTCCCTATTTTCATTTGAAAAAAAAATGGTTTTTATTTTTATTTAATGAAGAGTAGGAAGGGCATCCTTAAAAATGCGAATGGAGCCTGCAACAGCGACCTTGTAGTAAGCCAACTAAAACAGAGTGGAGCATAACAGTTACACCTGAAAATTATCAGCTTCTGGCTCTTATTCAGTGGGGCCAGTTGAGGGTGGTAAAGGTGGGCATGTGGCTTTTTAATTCTTCCATTTTTTGCTTCTCGCGTTGTTTGTTTTTATCATTTTGCTTTTATTTGGTTTGGTTCATTCATGTTCTCGTTCAGAGAGTTGGGGCATTTTTCCTTGTGACTTTCTCTTATAGTGACAAAGAAGGGAACCGGCTGTCTTCCCCCGAAATTCTCGTCTTGTTTTATCCAGTATTTTTCTTGGCAAAAAATAACTAAATTCTCGATCTTCATTTCATCTTTTATATGGATGTATGTGCCCCCTAGATTTTTTCACCCCTGCCCTAAATTTTGAAAAATACCTTTGTATGGGTTATTTTCATTAGAAAATGCTTTTGGAGTATTTTCATTGGTAAAATTGAAGAAAATGACAAATTTGCCCTCCTTCTCCCCCCTAGATTTTGAAAAATACATTTTGTTCCTGTCTAGATATTTGTGAATTGGCGCGACTGATCTTGTTGGGATAATTGCTTTTTTGGTCACTTCAAGAGCAATCTAACAGTTCGTGGTAGCGAATGTAAATAAGGAGCAACGGGGCTCAATAGTAACCGAAGCTCTAAGAAACAGAGTTTTGAAAACAATAGATGCCTCAAAATAATCAAAGTTTGATGCTTATTCAAAATATACAAAATTCTTCAAGTTTCATGTTACCCATCAAAAGTTACGAGCCTGAGAAAATTTGCCCAATTTTCGAATGAGGGGGAAAAAACCCTTAAGCATCTAGTGATCTTAATAAAGCTCACACTACCAGATTCAGTATATCAGAAAACCTTACTGTAAAGGTTTTAAGCTCCTATATACAGAAATTTGTAATTTGAATTTTTTAATTTTTTTTGCCACAGGAATTATTATGGAAGTGTGTCTATTTGTGGGTTTTTTGTTGGTTCATCCCAGAGATGACGCTATTGAACCAGTAACCCTATAGGGTCAGGAGAGGGCTCATACGGTCAGAAATGAGAAGTTCTAGTGCCTCTTTTAGGTGACCAATAATATTGGAGGGGACCTAGCCCCCTCCCATGCCCCTTTTTCCCATAGTTACCTGACCGAAATTTGGAGGTAGTCGTTTTGTTCGTCATAGTTGAGAGACCTTGTAACTATCTCTTTGAGGACAACTTGATCCCCCCTCAACACCCTGTGGATGGGCTGCAAGCCTTAAACTTTGCTCATTGCTAACATGTAATATTGGCTATTGGAAACTATACTGATATTTTTCGGGGGGATTTTTATGGAGAAGGGATTACGTGGGAGGATCTTTCCATTGAGAAATATCCGTGAAAGTAGGGAATTTTCTATAGAGGGGGAGCCGGATTTCACAGTATTATTTTAAAAACAATCAGAAATTTAAAAAAAAACAAGTTTTTATCTACTAAAAGAAAGGAGCAAAATTAAAACCTAAAACGAACAGATATTAATTTGTATATGAGGGGGTTGCCCTCTTCTCAATACCTCACTCTTTATATAAGATCTTTTCTAGAACTTCTAAAAAAAACTTATTATTCTATTGATTGGAGAAAATGATGAATTTTGATGAATCTAATGATGAATTAAATAATTGGAACAAAAAGTCAAATTTTAGCGTAAGGAGAGAGGCAAACTCTGCTGCATCCTTTGCTTTCATTTATCCTCAGGTGGTTTTTTGGTGGTTTCTTGATGCTCAGGATTATAGTTGGGTATTTTCTAATGTTGAAACCTTCAGGCGCGATATTGTAGTTGTATGTACACCGCCGTCAAACATTCTGTAGCCCCTTAAAAAGAAAGTCTACCTTGCATAACGCATGGTTTTAATGTAATAATATTTTATTTCTATCAGTTCTATTAAACTACAGTCTTTGCAGTGTCGAAACGACTATGTTTCTTTTTAAGACTCAATAAAAAAAAAAATCATGTCTCAGCAAGATAGACTTAATTGCAATTTGCATATATTCATTTTATGACCGAGCGTGGGAGGGTAGTAAATCAATACGATAGAATTATTTTGTGCATCGTCATTCTCTGTTTTAACAATCTGAAGTACATCAATATTTTTAGTAGCCATCCTCATAGTTGACAGGCACGTATTTAAGGGCTGCCTCCAGCCTCGGTCCTCTCAATATTTGAGATTTTAACGGTTTAGGGGACTATCAAGACTTTAACGGTATTACTTTTGGAGTGTAAGAAGGTAAATTCTTACGGTTTATGGGCTTTTCAAGTATTCCACTAGCCTTTATGCAGGATTTCTTTGGAGTGAAGGAAGGGCTATGGTGATGGATGCAAATTTCCTAAATTATGGTGAAGTATTACCAAATTAATAGGTAAATCATCAACGCTGTTGGTACTTGATCAGGTACTTGCTAATTATTCAGAACACAACTCAAGAATTTTAGATACGAGAAAACCGGTTTCATAGCCACAAAGGATAGTGACGAGTGACATAATGCATTGAACTTACATAATTTGGGCTGTATAATTGCATATTGGGGGGGAGTATTTGAACAGCGTTAGGTTAGAAAACAATTCTTACTTCATAAAATGCAGAGTAATTGTAGCTAACACATTTTGCATGCAGACCCGCTATACTTTACCCCATCCCCCTAATGTGCTAATATATACCCCAAATTATATAAGCCCTGTGCATTCTGTCACCCATCACTTGCCATTGTGGCTATTTAACCGGTTTTTCTCATATCCCAAATTCTTGAGTGTGTTCTGAATAATTCATATCGGAATTATTCAGAAAAAATTCAAAGTGGTGTTTTGTGAAAAAAAAAATCTAAAATATAAGTCTGAGGTATTTCCCAAGAACAGTAATGCTGCTCAGTCAAGTTTTTAGTAACGTTTTTATCCCCTTGACTGAAATAGCTTACATTAAAAGCAGTTTCGTTAACAAGCACATGTGTGCTTCCAAGTCAAACGGACAAAGCGAGAAGTTCTCTACCCAAGAATTCCGGTGGGAAGTTTGATTATTTGCTAACAATTTCAGTCTCCAAAGGAAAAAGGTCAATGACAATTGTAGGCAAACCCGTCCAGCATGGACAATGGTAGAGGAGAGAGGAGGGTAGACCGTCTATTCAGTTTCTACACCTCTTTCAACTATAAATATAACCCGGAGGAGAGTTAAGGAAGGTGAGATCATTCAAAATCTCAGGTTATTCAATCGGGGCCCTGGCGAATTTACTTCGGGAGGGGGGGGGGATCTAAAAGCATATATGAAAAAAAGACACGAAAGTGGGTGAAGATCTATAAGATATTTAAAACATTAAGAGTAAATCATAAAGATCCTGGGCTTTCGGAAGGAGGGGCCAGGCGTGAAGCCCCTTTGTATACTTACCTAGTCATAAACACTACTTTCCTCTACTTTTCTTTATTTTTAAGCTTAGTCTATGATATACCGTGCGATGACAAATGGAAAAAATTACTCTTTATGACATTATTATACACGAAAGTAGGTGAAGATTTATGAGAAATTTAAAACATTAAGGGGGCTTTTGAAAACTTCCTGGGCTTTTGGAAGGAGGGGCCAGGCGTGAAGCCCCTTTAAACACTACTTTCCTCTACTTTTCATTATTTTTAAGCTTAGTCTATGATATACCGTGCGATGACCAATTGAAAAAATTATTCTTTAGAAGTATCTCTTCATAATTTTTTCCCGACGGCCGAGCTAAAACATCTTTTCATTCACCAGATTTAAGTTTTCCCTGAAAATAAGAAAGCTTCAAATGCACCCAATTTATCGGGTGCATTTGTCGGGGTCAAATGCACCCGGGGCCAAATGCACCAGATTTATCGGGGTCAAATACACCCGATTTATAACTAGAGACTTACCAGCACCAATGATACTGAAGCTGCCAGAAAAATTAAAAAGCACTGGCAATTTTGCCTGAAAAAGCCTTAATGAAGACACGCTTCATAGAACCTCTAGAAAATGGCACCAAAGATCAGGGAAAAGTCCCGAAATAGGAAAATTATGCGCATAATATGGGATTGAAAGGAATAAAACTCCAGTGCCACTGACAATGCAGTGTTACTTATCAGAATTAGAACAATTGACCGTAATCTGGGTTCATTAAAATTTGGATTTTAATAGAAGGTTCATTTGGATCGAACCTAAAAAAATTTTGAACTTAGGCGTAACTTGGATTTTTTTACGTATTATAGAACAATTTAGATAGAAAATAAAATTTGATTATGTGATAATTAAGGATGGGCAAGTCTACAGAAAGTAGATAATTTTCAAAAAAAATGAAAAGGAATACGCATGACTTTTTGACAAAAGCAGTTCTTTTATCTTAGGTCAAATATAAATCAAAAGTAAAAAATGAAAGCACATATAATTGACAACATTTTTAGATTTTTAGTATTAACTTAATGTTTTTGTTAAGTAACGCAAATAGAGTTGTTTTTGTCTCTCTCTGAGATTGACTTGAATTTCCACTCTAATCGGATTCCAGTGCTCCCTGCATGGTACGGCTAAATAAGGGCCTTAGCCTAAGACTAAAATAAACCGGATTAGCCTACACAATTTTAATTTAAACTAATAAAACTGTGGAACAATATGTGAGTTTTAATACGGAAAAAATTAAGCTAATCGCATCGTTTTAGTTTTACTAAAACACTGCGATTGCTACTGCCTCTCAGTAATCTTAATTTTAGTAGTAGCAGCAGGCACATCGTGCCTTTTGGTTTGTTCAAAATTCCGCCTCTACTTACTCTGAAAGTTTCAACTTAATAATCTAAGCTATTCCTGATATATTGCTGATACACTCTTTCGACAATCTGCATGATCATAATGTGTTTTATTTTACTTCAATATCCTCTAAACATTCCCTGAAAACTTTATCTTAACACCCTTAGCTTCAGTATTACCAATAGTTGTGCTAGCAGTAGTAGTAGTAGTAGTACTAGTAGTACTAGTAGTAGTAGTAGTAGTATTAGTAGTAGTAGTAGTAGCAGTAGTGGTAGCAGTAGTAGTAGTAGTAGTAGTAGTAGTAGTAGTAGTAGTAGTAGTAGTAGTAGTAGTAGTAGTAGTAGTAGTAGTAGTAGTAATAGTTGTAGTAGTGGTAGTGTAGTAGTGTTTTTGGGCATAACCTTAAAATATCATGCTGATAATTATTATTTGCAATTTAGAAGTCAATATTTCTTATATATGTCAACTCGTTTCAACATAATCATCACTCAAGATCGTATACAGGGTGTGTGGGGGGTGTTACTGGGTTTAGCCCCCTCAAAATTGTTGTCCAACTGATAAAAAAGCAGTAAACCCTTTGAAGTGGATTTCTAAAGTTTTATTTGTACCCCTGTACCTTTTCGAAAAAAAATCTTGGATATGTCCTTGTTATCACTAATGCAAAGGTTTCACAATTTTGGATGGGACTGGAACCGAAGTTTGTCACATTGAGTTAATCCACTATAGGATACAAAAGCGAATATTTTTGAATCCTTTAAAACAGTTCTTAGCTTTTGCGAAGGGGATTGGCCCCCTGATGTGTGTTTTGAAGGAGATACAAACATCCCCTCCTGATTTGTACCGATTCCTACTGTAAATTGCGACTTTGTATTTACTTTTTTGTCTCCTTCTGTCGTTCATGATCTTGGAGTCAATTCACGAAAATTTAGGAGAGGGGGGGAAAAGAATGCACTTTTGACGTCTTATAATAACAGAATAAAATTCAAAAGGGCTTGAAAAGGTTCCTGTATAAATGTCTGAAATACATATTTTTATACATAAAAGTAAAAAATTCAAAAATTTTGAATTGGGGTTGTGCATACGTGCTTGAAGAATATGTTTTTATACCTAAAAGTATAAAATTCAAAGTTATGAAGAGGTTCCTGTATACGTGCCTGAAATATATGTTTTTATACATAAAAGTAAACAATTCAAAATTTTGAAGAGGTTCGTGCATACGTGCCTGAAATACATGTTTTTATACATAATAGTGTTAAATCCTAAAAATTTGAAGTAGTTTCTATATAAGTACCTGAAATATATGTCTTAGTACCCAAAAGTATAATATTCAAACATTATTAAGAGGTTCCTGTATACTTGCCTGAAATATATGTTTTTATACATAAAAGTAAAAACTTCAAAAATATTGAAAAGGTTCGTTCATACGTGCCTGTAATGCATGTTTTTATACATAATAGTATCAAATCCTAAGAACTTGAAGTAGTTTCTATAGACGTATTTGAAATATCTGTCTTATTGCCTAAAAGTATAAAATTCAAAAATTATGAAAAGTTCCTGTATACGTGCCTGAAATATATGTTTTTATACATGAAAGTAAACAATTCAAAAATTTTTAAGAGGTCCGTTCATACGTGCCTGAAATATATGTTTTTATACATAAAAGTAAACTCTTGAAAAATATTGAAGAGATTCGTACATACGTGCCTGTAATACATGTTTTTATACATAATAGTATCAAATCCTTAAAAATTTGAAGTGGTTTCTATATACGTGCTTGAAATATCTGTCTAATTACCTAAAAGTATAAAATTCAAAAATTATGAAAAGGTTCCTGTATACGTGCCTGAAATATATGTTTTTATACATGAAAGTAAACAATTCAAAAATTTTGAAGAGGTTTGTTCATACGTGCCTGAAATAAATGTTTTTATACATAATAGCATTAATTTCTAAAAATTTGAAGTAATTTCTATATGCGTGCTTGAAATATCTGTCTTATTACCTAAAAGTATAAAACTCGAAAATTTTGAAGAGGTTCCTGTATACGTGCCTGAAATATATGTTTTTATACATAAAAGTAAACAATTCAGAAAATTTTAAGAGGTTCGTGCATACGTGCCTGAAATAAATGTTTTTATACATAATAGTATTAAATCCTAAAAATTTAAAGAAGTTTCTGTATACGTGCTTGAAATATCTGTCTCATTACCTAAAAGTATAAAATTCAAATATTATGAAAAGGTTCTTGTATACGACCCTGAAATAAATGTTTTTATACAAAAAAGTATAAAATTTAAAAAGAATTGACGAGGTTCCTGTATACATGCCTGAAAATATGTGTTTTTATACATAACCGTATAAAGTTCAAAATTTTTTGAAGAGGTTCCTGTATACGCGCTTGAAATATATGTTTTCATGCATAAAAGTATATACTTCACAAATTTGAAGAGGTTCCTTTATTTGTGCCTGAAATATATGTTTTTATACATAAAAAGTGTAAAACTCAAAATTTAAAGAGGTTCCTGCATTACGTACCTGAAATATATGTTTTTAATTGTGCCAATCTAAATCAACTATCTACATTTTTCGTCAATTTTCTCTATCATTTGCCTAATCAAACAGTTTGAGGTAACAAACTGTAAGCAAGGAACGACCCGGCTCAATAGTAACCGAATTTTCAAAAAATTGAATTTTCATACCAATAGATCAAACAGTTCGTGGTAACGAACTGTAGTAAGGAGCGACCCGGCTCAATAGTAACCAAAACTCTAAAAAATGGAATTTTGATACCAATAGCTACATCAAAAGAATTGCATTTTAATGCTGGTTTTAAATATATAAGTTTCATCAAGTTTAGTCTTACCCATCAAAAGTTACGAGCCTGAGAAAATTTGCGTTATTTTAGAAAATAGGGGAAAACGCCCCCTAAAAGTCATAGAATCTTAACGAAAATCACACCATCAGATTCAGCGTATCAGAGAACCCTACTGTAGAAGTTTCGAGCTCCTATCTACAAAAATGTGGAATTTTGCATTTTTTGCCAGAAGGCAGATCACGGATGCGTGTTTATTTGTTTTTTTGTTTTTTTGTTTTTTTTGTTTTTTTTTTTCCCCAGGGGTGATCGTATCGACCCAGTTGTTCTAGAATGTTGCAAGAGGGCTCATTCTAACGGAAATGAAAAGTTCTAGTGCCCTTTTTAAGTGACCAAAAAAATTGGAGGGCACTTAGGCCCCCTCCCACGCTAATTATTTTCCCAAAGTCAACGGATCAAAATTCTGAGATAGCCATTTTATTCAGCGTAGTCGAAAAACCTCATAACTATGTCTTTGGGGACGACTTACTCCCCCACAGTCCCCGTGGGAGGGGCAACAAGTTACAAACTTTGACCTGTGCTTACATATAGTAATGGTTATTGGGAAGTATACAGGCGTTTTCAGGAGGATTTTTTTGGTTTGGGGGAGGGGTTGAGAAGAGGGGGATATGCTGGGTGAACTTTCCTTCGAGAATTTGTAATGGGAGAAGAAAATTTCCATGAAGGGAGAGCAGGATTTACTAGCATTATTAAAAAAAAAACAATTAAAAAATAAAAGTGAAAAAGCTTTTTCAGCTTGAAGTAAGGAACAGCAATAAAAATTAAAACAAACAGAAATTATTACCCATATGAGGGGCTCACCTCCTTCTAATACCTCGCTCTTTACGCTAAAGTATTTTCGTTAATTTCAACTACTTATTCTACGGCTTTTGTGATTCAGGGGGTCATTCTTAATGAATTGGGATAAAATTTAAGCTTTAGTGTAAAGAGCGAGGTACTGACGATGGGGCGAATCCCCTTATATATGTAATAAAAACATGAGAATACAAAAGTTCTTTACGTAAGCTAATTTATAAGTTACGTAAATCTTTTACCAATAAAAAGATTCGTAAAAAATTAAAAGTTCTAGTTGCCTTTTTAATTAACCAAAAAATCGGGGGGCAACTAGGCTTCGTCCCCCGCTCTTTTTTTCTCAAAATCATTCGATCAAAATTATGAGAAAGCCATTGAGCCAAAAAAAAAATATGTAAATTTCGTTTTGATCATTCCTCTGCCGAGAGCCAAAATCAAAACATGCATTGATTCAAAAACGTTCAGAAATTAAATAAAAAAAACAAGTTTTTTCAACTGAAAGTAAGGAGTGACATCAAAACTTAAAACGCACAGAAATTACTTCGTATATGAAAGAGGCTGCTTCCTCATCAACGCCCCGCTCTTTACGCTAAAGTTTTTTACTGTTTTAGAAAGAAGAATTGAGAGAAAGAGTCAAACTTTAGCGTAAAGAGCGGGGCGTTGATGAGGAAGCAGCCTCTTTCATATACGAAGTAATTTCTGTGCGTTTTAAGTTTTGATGTCACTCCTTACTTTCAGTTGAAAAAACTTGTTTTTTTTATTTAATTCATCAGAAGAATCGACTTATTATGTTAATTTCAAATATATAAGTTTCATTAAGTTTAGTCTTGCCCATTAAAGGCTACGAGCCTGAGAAAATTTGTCTGATTTTTAAAACAGGGCGGGAAACACCCCCTAAAACTGACAGAATCTTAATAAAAATATCAGGAAACCTTACTGTAGAGGTTTCTAGCTCCTATCTCCAAACATGTAGAAATTTGCATTTTTTGCCATAAGAAAGTTCATGGATGTTTTTGGATGTATATTTGTTTTTTTTTTTTCATAAGTGATCATACCAACCCAGTGGCCCTAGAATATTGTGATAGGGCTCATTCGAACAGAAATCAAAAGTTCTAGTGCCCTTTTCAAGTGACCACAAATATTTTAGGGCAACTAGGTCCCCCTCCCTGTCCAGAATCACTCGATTAGAATTTTAAGATAGCCATTTTGTCCATCATAGTTTAAAGGCCCAATAATTATGCCTTTGGAAGTAACATGACCCCCCCCCCAAAGTCTCAGGGGAATGACATTTAAGTTACAAAATTACCCATTTTTTACGCATATTATTTGTTATTGGCAAATATGCATACACCTTCGGGTGGGGGGGGGGAGAATTTTTGGCTGGGGGTTTTTCCACGGCTGAATTTTCTATGGGGAGGGAAGTTTCCATGGGGTGAACTTGTCATGGGAAACTATACATCGGGGGAATTGGCCAGAAATCATATACAAAATTCCGTTTTTATGTCTTGCTTTCTCTTTTCCGTCTCAATTTTAAGCGTGGAGTTGCTAAGAATAATTGCCTGAGCAAGTTCTTACGTATTGCACATACGTAATACGCAATCACGTATTACGCAATAATACGTAATATCGTATTATTACGTATATGAAGGGGGTTGCCCCCTCCTCAACACCTCGCTCTTTACGTTAAAGTTTGAATTTCGTCCCAATCTTTTAAGAATGACTCCTGAAACACAAGGGCCGTTTAATTAAAACAATAAGAAGTTTTTTTAAGTACTTTAGGGTAAAGAATGAGGTGTGGAGGAGAGGTAACCCCCTTTATATACGTAATAATTTCTGTTTGTTTTAAGTTTTAATGTTGCTCCTTACTTTCAGTTGAAAAAACTTGTTTATTTTTATTCAATGAATGAATTAATGAATTTATTTCCGTTTAAGCTTTACAGATCATAGCAAGACTTATAAAACAAAGATTAACTTGGCAAGGGAGTAGCCTATTATATGAATTAAATTTGCAGGTTTTTTCATAAATTCTTTCCGATGTGTCCCTGAGCAAGAGGAAGAGCCTTTGCAGTATTTGAGACGAGACCAATCCTGGAATGATGTTTTGTATTACTGTCCCACCATGACCCATGAATTGATTGGCCCGATTCAACGGAAGTGTGTAAATGGAACTGTTTGGGAACCGAAATCCCCCCCTGTATGTCATAAAGGTAACAATTTTATAAATTTATTCAGCAAAGACGAAAATATAACAGTTCGAAATAGGGATGAAACCTTTTAATTGACAGTGAAACAAATATAAAAGTTTTGAACTGGATATTTTGAACACATATAGTGTTCATGATGATGCTGATGATGTACAGCGCTGATGATGGACACTGTATATGTGTTCAAAATATCCAGTTTAAAAATTTTATATTTGTTTCACTTTTTTTTTAAACAAAATTGAAAGGTTTCATCCCTATTTTGAACTCTTCTATTTTCGTCATGGAAAGGCAGTATGGTCTTCGAAGTTATTTATATTCAGCAAAGTTTCTAATTTGTTTAAGTACTTTCCTCTGTATTGATAGACTGGTAGCAGAAATAAAAGTGTTTGACTAATACTTTGAAATGGGTCAGCTCCATAAAATGATTCCCAAAAGATGCATTTATTGCCGCTGTTGTTTAAGCCCATTCCCACGGGAGTTTTCTAATACCGAGATTTAGCAAGCTCCAAGTTGAGCCAATTCAAATTTCTTAGATAATTTTTCAGTCAATTAGAAAATTCTATAAGGCAATTTATCGGATCAAGTTAGTGTTAGATAAGTTTCAATATTAGTAAGGTCCCATTGTGAATGGTCCTTTAGACGAGGGAAGAACGGATAGAAATTGAGTTATGTATATAAGTGAGCTACATTCTTGTGCTGAACCATCTTGGGGTAATCAAAGAATTTGAAGCACAAGTAATGCTATTTTAAGTGATCTTCATGTATTTTCTCCTTATGAGCAAAATACAACTTGTCACAATTAAATGAAAAAAATCAAATTGAAGTAAGGAGCGACATTAAAACTTGAAATGAACAGAAATTATTCCCTGTATAAAGAGGGCTGTCTCCTCTTCATCCCTTACTCTATACGCTAAAGTCTTAAAGTTCTTTAAAAGTACATCTCATACAAATTTAGGAAATTTTGGGTTTCAGGAGTCTTTCTTAAAGAACTGGGATAAAAAGTCTAACTGTTGCGTACTGAACGATGGATTAAAAAGGGGCAATCCTACTCATATACGTTGTAATTTCTATTCGTTTTATGTTTTTATGCTGCTCCCTACTTTCATTAGAAAAACTTATTTTATTTAATTTCAGACATTTTCTCAAATCATTTCCAAGAGTTGCCCCCACCCCTGCATAAAATTTTACCTGGAAAATTGTCCCCGGAAAGTTTTCTTCCTATGGGAAATCACCCCCACCCCTTACAAAAAATCCCCTGAAAAGTTTTCGCATATCTACCAATAACAACCAAATGCATAGCAACCCCGATGGCCAAATTGTGTAGCTTATAGTCCTATCCTGAAGGACTGTTGGGAATCATGTCATCCCCAGAGGCATAGCTATTAGACCTTTAAACTAAGCTAAGTCAGATGGCTATCTCAACATTTTGATTGGACGACTTTGGGAAAAAAGAGGCGTGGGAGAGAGGCTATTTTCCCTCCATTCTTTTGGACACTTAAAAAGGGCGTTATAACTTTTAATTTACCGTCAAATGAATCCTGTCTTGATCTTCCAGGACCATTGGTTTGATACCATCATCCCAAAAAGAAAGAAACAACAACAACAAAAAACAACTAATAAACACATCTCTGATCTTTCTTTTGGCAAAAAATACAAAACTCTATATTTTCGTAGATAGAAACTTGAAGCCTCTACAGCACGTTTCTCTGATGCGCTGAATTTGATAGCGTTGTATTCATTAAAATCACTTTTATTTTTGGGGGTGTTTCTCCCCATCTTTGAAAATCAGATAAGTTATCTCATTATCGTAGCTTCAGATGCGTAACATTAAACTTAATGGATTTTATATATTTAGTAACAGCTTTTTAAAGGTAATTCTTTGATGTATTAATTTTTATAAATTTTTTATTGAGTTTCAGTTACTATTGGGCCGAGTAGCTCCTTACTTACAGTTCGTTGCCACGAACAGTTTGACTATTTAAGAAAGACTGCTCAAGTGCAAGGGCCGCTGAATAAGAGTGAGGGTTGAGGAAGGGCCAGCCCCCCTCGTATACGAAACAATGTATGTTCGTTTTAAGTTTTAATGTTGCTCCTCACTTTCAGCTGGAAAAACTGGTTTTTTAATTAAAAAAAGAAAGAAGATAAAAATAATAACTAAAATCGCTTAAAAGAACCAATGAAAATTGACTGATTTAATGTGTAATTAGTTTGAAGAAACTTTGGCTACGAAAAAATGGCTACGTTAACCAAGGATCAGCAAAAATGCATTGAAAAAAAAATTTCAGGCGTAAAACTAGCATAAACCGCCATCAACAAATAATTAAAACCCAAAACGAGCAGAAATTGCAACAGATAACCTCAAAACAACAAACTAGAATATGTTTAAGTCAACGTTTCAGTCGTTTGAGTTTGAGTCAAACTCAAAACGACTGGAAACTGAGAAGAGTAGGGCTGATGCCACCTTCTTCTAAAGGGTCTTCTAAAGACCAGAATATAATTTGCATTTTACTGAATGGAATGCTCACTTCAGGCTATGTGTTTTTATTTCTCTTATTATATATATAAAACATCATAACCAAGATTACTGAAAAAGCAAATGAATGTGAATTGACGGTTTAATATACATACTGAATTTCGTTCCTAAAAGTTATTGTAATTTTAGATATATTAAAGTTAAAAAAAGAGAAAATATATTTTTCCCTTTAAAAGTATTATTCTCTTTAAAATGTATTTTTTGCTACAAAAAGGCATTTAAGATATATTTTCTTTCCAGTAAAGTACACATTATGTTGTTGTCATTAGAAGGTAAGGGGGGGGCAATATTAGTGGCCTTGGTAGTTGTAGCTTAATACTCTAAGGTTTACTAGCTTTACCTTAATACTCTAAATATTTCCTTAGATATGCTGATACGCCATTTTGACTACCTTTACATTGTGTGATCTATAGCATTTTGGAAACCTACATGCATATAGTTAATTTCGATTTAGTTGAAACTCCGCCTAAAAGTTCCTTGAGAGTTTGACTTAAATACAATTAGTCTAACTAGTTACAGTAATTGTGTTTTTGTAGTAGTAGAATGCACATCGCGCCTTCTAGTCCAGGACTTTTAGGGTTTGACCCGGACAAAATTGCAATATAAACGAAAATGGTACCAAAATGATCAGAAAAAAATTCTGTACAACATACTAAAAGTCCCCATAAATCCGAGTGGGGCGAGTACCCGAAAAACAGGGGGAAAAGGGGGAAATGCGGGGGAAAATGGGAAAAATGCCGAACATGCCCAGAAAATAGTTTAAAGTGAGTTTTCTGGGGTTTTCACATACGCTGATTACGAAATTGACATCTAAAATTCAGTATAGAAAAAGAGTACTACGGAAAACGGGGGAACAGGGGAAAGAGGGGAGAAAAGAGAAGAATACAGGGTAGGGGTAGAAAGCGGTTTGAAAGATATTTTCTGGGGTATTCCTATCTGGTGATTACGAAATTGAAAAATAAAATGATATAAAAAAATCGATTAACATAAAACGGGGAAATGGGGGGGGAGGGGAAAAGGGAAATATACAGGGTAGGGGTAGAAAGCATGTGGAAATGTGTTTTCTGGGGTTTTTCTATCTGCTGATCACGAAACTGACCCCTAAAATGAAGGAAAGAAAACGAGAACCATGAAAACCGAACAAAACTGGAGGAAACAACGGAAAAGGGGAAGGGAGGCCTGACTCCTGAGCCAGCTGCTAATGGCTAATAAGTAGGCCTATGGACAAAATAACTCGCTTAAGTATCAAACTTGTACTTTCTTGAATCACAGACATTTCTTACAACCATTTGAATTGCTAAACATAAAGAAAACAACCGCTTGGCAGTTATATATAAAATGGCTATTATATGTAAAATTTGCACTTTTGAAGGCAGTATAGTTGACTTGAAAAACACAGCATTGATATCACTAGTCGAGCTCCTCGTCTTCGACAATCTCGTTGTCCCTGTTCAAACAGTTGATACCCTGACATTCTCCGCAAGCGAACGTACACGCTAATCCATTTTTCTTGCAGCTGCATCGCGAGTTCTCGCAGCCTGTCTTACAGTCGCATCTCACGACACTCAAAAGAGTCTGAGGTGCGTGCAACAAATGGGTCATCACAGGTGAGTATTTATGGTCTCTGAGGACCCAACCCCAGTCAGCCGGGTCGAGGTCAGCTGGTTCCCCTTTCCAGCGGGATACCTGGAGGCGCACTCGCTGGGAGCGGAATGAAGCTGCAGCTTCGGTTGGCGGAAGCCTTTCAGGCTTAACAAACGCCGTAGTATTAGACGAAGAAACTTTTTCCAAGAAAATTCGATGTCGCAGCTTAGTGAGATCTTCGTTTGGTCGTGCTTTATACAAGCTGAGGAGAAGATATTCACCCGCTTTCACAATTTCATCTTTGGACGATGATTCATCCAGAAACACTTTGCATTTTTTTCTGAACACTTCGCTCTTCTTCAAAAGAGGTAGCACAGCTTGCTTTCCAAGTCCGAAAACTCGTGAGGTCGTGTCACATCCCAAGAGTGCGTGCCCTACCAGAAGCAGCCTGATACTTATCCCATTTTTTTTTGCACTTCGTTGAGGCACCAGAACCGTGTTATCGCTTCTTTTGCGTTCGTTGACGATTCAGTCTTCACGATTAGATAGTCAGCATCGTCCTTCGCATGGACGACTTCAAATCCTTTGGCTCTGAGTTTTTCCCCGATGTAGCTTATAATTCGCTGTTTGTTCTGAGAGTTGCTCAAAAACTGTTCCTTCTTTTTCTGGAGCTTCATCCCTAAACTGAAATCGATCACTTGATGCTGGCTTCCCTTACACCGTCGGTTGTGCGTAGCATCTTTCGTGGTTGGACCAGCTGAAAACAAGCTGAAAAACTAGATGTCGCTCTTGCTTAATCTTGACAAAACGCAACTAATAACCATTAATTCGGGCACCTAGGGAAAATAATGAATTAAACTTGGCTTAGTACTGAAAGAAGAGTTGCCGATACGCAAAATTATGCTTGACTTAAAAAAAAATCTCGTCGTACCTTGATTTATCCTGCTACCATGTCACATGTGTAAGCATCCACGCAGACTGGGGACTATTGGATCCGCTATATGTCATTCCGTCAGGATAGGTTTTGTCGTCGGCACTGGAACTCCGCGGTGACTAGTCTACCTTGCTTCTCTTACTGGATGTCGAATTAGAACAGGATTATGTTGACGAACCCACGCGCTTGTCGATAACGGCGAGGAATACGGAATAATGTAATTTCAGTATTTTTCCGTATTTCTTTCTCGAATTTTTTTTTTGCCTTTTCCGAACCTATGGGGTAGCCGAACCTCTATAGATCTCCTGTATTTGTTCTCGAACTTTGTTTATATGTCAATTTTATAATCAGCAGATAGAAAAACCCTAGAAAACACATTTCCACATGCTTTCTACCCCTACCCTGTATATTTTCCTTTTCCCCCTCCCTCCCCCCCCATTTCCCCGTTTTATGTTAATCGATTTTTGTATATCATTTTATATCTCAATTTCATAATCACCAGATAGGAATACCCCAGAAAATATCTTCCAAACCGCTTTCTACCCCTACCCTGTATTCTTCTCTTTTCTCCCCTCTTTCCCCTGTTCCCCCGTTTTCCGTAGTACTCTTTTTCTATACTGAATTTTAGATGTCAATTTCGTAATCAGCGTATGTGAAAACCCCAGAAAAATCACTTTAAACTATTTTCTGGGCATGTTCGGCATTTTTCCCATTTTCCCCCGCATTTCCCCCTTTTCCCCTGTTTTTCGGGTACTCGCCCCACCCGGATTTATGGGGACTTTTAGTATGTTGTACAGAATTTTTTTCTGATCATTTTGGTACCATTTTCGTTTATATTGCAATTTTGTCCGGGTTCGACCCTTTTTTGAGCTAAAAGTCCTGGACTATTCTGGTTTGTTCAAAATCCGCCTCAACTTACCCAGAAAGTTTCAACTTAATAACCTAAGCTATTCCTGATATATTGATGGTACACCCTTCGACAATCTCCATGCTTATGGAAATTGTTTGGTTTTAAACAATCTTTAAATGTTTTGAAAAATCTACAAGTGTGTTTTGTTTTAGTTCAACTTTCCCCTATTTCCTAGAAACCTCATCTCAGTACCCTTAGTCTTTATAGTAGTAATAGTTTTAGTAGTAGTAGTGGTAGTAGTAGTAGTAGTAGTTGTAGTAGTAATAGTAGTAGCAGTAGTTGTTATTGTTGTTGTTGTAGTCGCAGAAGTAGTGTTGTAGTAGTGGTAGTAGTCGTAGTTGTAGTAGTAGTAGTAGTGGCAGTAGTTGTTCTTGTTGTTGTTGCAGTAGTAGCTGTAGTAAGCAGAAGTAGTGTAGTAGTAGTGGTAGTAGTAGTTGTAGTAGTAGTAGTAGTAGTAGTAGTAGTAGTAGTAGTAGTAGTAGTTGTAGTAGTAGTAGTAGTAGTAGTAGTAGTAGTAGTAGTAGTAGCAGTAGTTGTTCTTGTTGTTGTTGTAGTAGTAGTAGTTGTAGTAGCAGAAGTAGTTTAGTAGTAGTGGTAGTTTGCACATCGAACTTTTTGTTTTTTCAGCTTTCCCCTTAACACACGCAGAAAGATTCAACTTATTTACTTAAACAGTACATGGGGCATTGCTGATACGTCTGTTTGACAACCTGCATGCACATATTGTGTTTTGATTTAGTGCAACACTTTCTCAGCATTCTCTGAAATTTTCAACGTAATGACCTTAGTTTTGGTAGCTATATTAGTTATAGCAGTAATAATAACAGTACAAGGAATAATAATAGTAGTAGTAGTAGTAGTAGTATTAGCAGTGAAAGTAGTAGTAGTAACATGCAAATCTTGCCTTTTGGTTAGTTCTGTATCCCATAAACAAGCCTTGTAAGTTTCAACTTCATACTCCAAGCCGTTGCTAAGATATTGCTGATACGCCTTTTGACAACCTACATGTACATAGTCTTCTTGATTCAGTTCATTTTACCCTCAACCAGCCCTAAAATTTTTTCTTTCACATCCGTAACCTTAAATTTAGTAGTGGTCTCAGCAGCAGTAATAGGAGCATTAGTAGTAGTAGTATTAGTAGTTGTAGTAGTAGTAGTAGTAGTAATAGTAGCAAGATATGGGATAGTTGTTCTTAAAATATGGCTCATACATCCTTTTGACAATCTGTATGTTCATTTAGTGCAACTTCCCCATCAACATTTTTTCAAATTTTCATTTCAATATACTCAGCCTTAGTAGTAGTCGCTACAGAAGCATTAATTATAATAGCAGGAGTGGTTTTAGTAGTAATAGTAGTAGCAGTGGTAGTAACACCAGTTAGAGTAGTAGTAGTAGTAGTAGTAGTAGTAGTAGTAGTAGTAGTAGTAGTAGTAGTAGTAGTAGTAGTAGTAGTAGTAGTAATAGTAGTAATAGTAGTAGTAGTAGTAGTAGTAGAAGTAGTAGCAGTAGTAGCTTGCAAATATGCCAATTGGGTCAATTATTAATCTCCCTCATCATTCCCTGAAAGTTCCAACTTAATTCCCTCAGTCATTCCTTTGCTACGCCCCTTTGACAGCCTGTATGCACATAACATGTTTTGATTTAGTTCAACACTCCCTTCAACATTCTTGGAAAGCTTCACCTGAATGCTTTTGGTCTTTTTGAACACTGTAGGTCAAACATACCCTCTTTCTCAATAGCAAATACTATAGATAAGATAAGATTTATTTCAAAAATCCTGGGGGCCATAGCAACACAGAATACAGTCTACAATCAAAGTTCAGGAACAAAACACAACTTTAAGAAAAAAAATGATAAATATATATATATATATATATATATATATATATATATATATATATATATATATATATATATATATATATATATATATATATATATATATATATATATATATATATATATATATATATATATATATATATATATATATATATATGTAAACAATAGGTGAAATGCATAACTTACAGCCTTCACCCGAAGGGTCTGGGGGGCTGACAACCCCAGAAATATGGTTACTGGAACTTTCAACTATATTAAACAAAACGGCTATCTCAAAATTTTAGAGTAGATTTGTTTGAGGAATTGATGGATGAGGAAGAGGGACTGGTTTCCCTCCATTTACTTGTGACTCTTAAAAAGCGCCCTAGAACTTTCAGTTCCTTTCGAAGTTTCTACGACAACTCTATCTTTACGAAATTCCTTGGTGAAGAAAAAATAATAAGAAAAAATGCATTGTGCCAACATCGCTCTTTACTTAGGCAGTGCTATGCCACTACCTATAATATAGCCTATACCGTACGTAAGCAATGGGTGACTTACATAATTTACAGCCCTTGTCCCAAGGGCTGTGAGTGGTTTTTGGTAGCAAAGATATTTTAACTTTCGACTATTTTCAACAAAATGTTGATCTCGAACTTTTGATGAAACATTTTGAGGGGTTGATAAGGGGGCAGTCAGCTAAAAACAGTATGGGAAGGGGGTTGGTAGCCCTCCCATCGCTTTTAACTCTTCAAAAGGGTATTTAATCTTTCAGTTTCCAATCAAATGAATACCCTTTAAACTTTCTGCGACAACTTCTCCCATACCAAGTCGCCTAATAAATAAATAAACAATACATCAAAGCAATATCGCTGTCTCCTCGGCATTATTTTACAAAAAAAAAAAAAAAAAAAAAAAAAAAACTGATTGTGTTTGTTAGAAAAATAGTTCTCGAAACAGTGTTGCCGGCGGTAAGTCGCCTCTTGAATATTATTCATGTAAAAAAAAAACACATAGTAGGACACATTTTAGTGATAGACAAAATAATTTTAACTTCTTCAATTCTTAAATTCTTAACTTCTCAAATTCTTCTTAAATTAAATTTTAAATTCAGAAAAAAGAAAAAGATTATAAGGGAGATTTAAAAATAATTTATTACTAATTTGAAAACGCAGAGATAGCTTGAAAAAAAAACAGACATTCGTTTTAAAGAATAGAGACTAGGTGACCATTTGACTTTGCACAGCCTGCTGCAGAGCCTGCTGCCAGTTTTATTTAATAAATAAAATTAAAAAAGGGATTGTCTGGCTTTTTTTTTAAATCTTTGATTGTGAAATTAAAAAAACTCGCTTCATATACTTGCTTCATCATATAACTTCATGCGAATGCGGTCAGAGCAACGGATTACGAACACTAGCGAATATACAAGTACATTTAGTTGCAGTATTAGCTAAAAAGAACAGGGTAAATTTATGGCCGTTCATATAACTGACTTGCCAATAAAGTTAACATACTACTCGATGCCTTTTCTTATGTTCTTTGCGAATATAATAATCGCTTCTACCGCAAATTCAAATTTAAGCACTTTTTGACCTAACCTAAACTAACCTTATTATAAATAATTTTAGCACTGAGAAAATGTAGTAGTATTTGGTCGAAAATGACCAAGAAAACGGCGCTAAGAAAAACGTAGTTTTTGTGGTAAAACGAGTTATTGTGTATTTTGTGGAAAACGAGCGATTGCTCATACTTTAATTGAATATTCGTCATTTTTAAGAGCTCAAAAAGTGCTTAAATTTGAATTTGCAGTAGAAGCGAATTTGAATTTGCAGTAGAATATTATTATATTCGTAAAGAATATAAGAAAAGGCATCAAGTCGTATGTTCACTTTATTGGTAAGTAAGTTATATGAACTGTCATAATTTTACCAAGAACAGATATGGATGAAAAGGAGGATTTTACTAATCTTATTTTTCGATCTCTAGAGATGTTCATGATTGTAAAAAAAGAAACAGTTTGGAACAAACGTTGCTATAAAAAGGAAGTTCAAAACAGTTAATAAAGTTACTAGCCACTTCAGACGTTATTAAAACCTGTTTCTCTTCGCAAAAGAAAGTCATTAAGCTGGAAAAAATTCTTATAACAGCAACCGTCTTGTATTTTCAGGTAAGAAATTTTAATGCAATCATCTAGCCCGGATGTTTTTTCTAATTTGTGTTGTAAAAAATGCACCAGTGGGAAATGTTTAGGCAAAACTTGAAAATTTGGAACATTAGTTGTTGTTATATATATATATATATATATATATATATATATATATATATATAACGAAATAATATATATATATTTATATATATATATATATATATATATATATATATATATATATATATATATATATATATATATATATATATATATATATATATATATATATATATATAACGAAAAGGGAAATCACCAATGCAACAGCACAAACACATTAAAAAAAAAAAGAAAAAAAAGGGAGACAGAAGGAGAAAAGGAAGACTGTTTTCCTAAATTAGTGATTAATATAGACCAGCACTTGAATGAAGCCTTAACCCTACTCATCCATACAACCACATACACAATCAACCATAAAGAATAATCCATGGACAGGCAGTCATGTCGTCAATAAGTATAAGTCGTCATTTACCAAACAATAAAAACAATAAAGGCAAATAATTCAGAGGCAACAACCCAACGCAAGGGCTCATCAGGAGAATACACACTTGCCTATAGGGTTTCGGCACTTTATATATATATATATATATATATATATATATATATATATATATATATATATATATATATATATATATATATATATATATATATATATATATATATATATATATATATATATATATATATATATATATATATATATATATATATATATATATATATATATATTATATATATATATTATATATATAATATATATATATATACATATATATATATATATATATATATATATATATATATATATATATATATATATATATATATATATATATATATATACATATATATATATATATATATATATATATATATATATATATATATATATATATATATATTTTTTTTTTTTTTGTGGTTTGGTAGTAATTGACATATATTAAGTTAGCCGAAAGTTTAGTGTAGGGAGAAACAGAAATGTTACTTGTAAGAAGTGTTTGTTTCCGAAAATTTTGTGTTTTCACTGGCTTAATATTTCTCACAAAAGAACCAATCGAGTTTTATAATGGTGAAGCTATTTGTTTTAATTAATATTTGCATTTTATTGAAAACTGTAAGTATTTTGAACAGTTGGTTTTAGTTCTTCAAAATATCAACGAAAAATGAATAATAAATAACTGTAATAATAATCAAGATGATTAGAAAGAATTAGGTGATCGAACTAGGGGCCAGGAACACATGGGTCCATCCTCCCAGAAGGTTTAAAGTTGCACTAATTACAGGGGAAAAGGGTCAAAATACTGAAGGGGGGCAAGTCTCGCTAGTACACCACCCCTAAACACAAGTTACATATCCGCCCGTGATCGTCTCAAAAATCAAATTAAATAAAAGAAAAAAAACAGTCCCAAGAATTGATCCAAGATGTCTAATTAAAGGGGTGGATTGAATCCAGAGGCAGTTTTAAGGGGGATAAATGAGACACTTGCTCCGGTCGGAAAAGTTTTAAGGGCTCAAAATTTCAAACAAATAATCTAACATACGTAATAAATAATCTAAATAAATAGCCTAATAATCTAAAGAAGACCATGCACTTAATAAATCAAAATAATTAATAAATTATCAATGAATTAATAAAATAAAAATTAAAAATTAAAAATAATTGAACTGTGAGAAGTAACTAATAATAACTAAATAATTAATTTAAGATAATCTATAATAATCAAATGACTTAAGCAATAAATTAAAAATAACCAAAAAATGAATTATTAATTAATTAATAAATTGAAAATAATTTTGTTAATAAGTAAAAATTTTGTCTAAATTTAGCCTGAAAAACTTTTGAGAGACAGGGGGGGGGAGCTATTCAAGATTCTGTCCCAGGCACAAGAGACACCAGAGCTGCCACTGATTGAATCTCAATTTGGTAAAAACTACTGCGCAAAAGGTCTTTTGGTTAAACGAAACTGATCCTGTTTAAGACCGCCTAAAAATGCCTATGACATCCAGTCTAGACGGAGGCAGATATTATTTAATAGCCTATCCAAAGCTGGGAGAACCTATTAAATTCAGTTTTGCGTCGGTTTTTTGTTATAGCCTCGTTATTTGACAGACGCGCAAAAAAAATTGGCCGAGACCAATGTTATTTGCAAGGGGTTCTTTATTCAAATCTGAGAGCCTAAGATCGAATTTCAAGTTTTAACAAAGGAATTATTATCTTTGAGCAACGCTAAGGACGAACCAGATCTTTTTCACCCTTTATGTGGAAAAGACCGCATCTTTAAAGCACCAAGGACAGTGAAAATGAGTTCTGACTGTTTTGACAGGTTTAGTTGAAGCTTTAAGGTATTACAAAAAACTGGGTATTCAAGTTTCAATGCGAAAGACCTTAAAGCGCTATTATGTACTTTTTGATAGTAGAGGAAGCCACAATAAATGAAAAAAAAAAAACTGGGGAAAAAGCATTGATAAATAAGCTAGAATCTTATGGACTTCTAAAAAAGCTTCCTATTCTAATTAAATGACCTTTTTGTTTCAGGAGTTGTTCTTAAAAAATTGGGACAAACAGTCGAAATTTCGCGTAGAGAGCAAGGTATTGAGGAGGGGGCAACCCCTTTATATACGGAATAATTTCTTTTCATTTTGACTTTTAATTTTTCTCCTTACTTTCAGTTGCAAAAAACTTGTATATTCAGTTGAAATATTTAATTTCTGGTCGTTTTTCAAATACAGGGAAATCTAGCTCAACCTCAACGAAAAATTCCCTCCCATCTCGTGAAACTCCTCCATTGAAAGTTTCTCCCACGTAAAATATACCTCTCTCCCGTAAAATTTATTCTGGGCAATTCCATCCTCACTGAACCCCCCCCTCTGTAAAATTTCTTGCAGACAAATCAGCCTAAAAAAAATTCCTTAGCATACTTTCATTTGAAAAATACTTCAAGTTCTAATCGTTTTCCGATCACTCAGGGAATCCCCCTTCGACGGATATTATTTCCTACAAATCCAAACACGCGGAAAATTTTCCCAAGATAATTCCCCCGGAACATCTACACATGCGAAATTGAGTAGGCAAAGAGAAAGTAAGACAAATAAAAAGCATTCCGCCAAATCCCCCAGTGTAAAATTTCCACTGGAAAGTTTACCCCCAGAAATTCCTCTCCACATGGGAAATTATCCCCGTGGAAACCCATCCTATGCACAGAATCCCCCCCGAAAAATGTTTGTACACTTCCCAATAACAAGTACTATACATAAAAAAGGGTAAATTTTATAACTTAAATACATATCCCCATGGGCTAGGGGAGATCGTGTTATCTCCAAAGACGTAATTTGGAACTTTTCAACTATGCTGAAAAAAATTGCTATCTAAAAATTTTGGATTGGACGATTTTGGAGGAAAAGGGGAGTTTGGTAATTTCCCCTCCAATCTTTTTGGTCACATAAAAACGACAATAGAACTTCTAGTTTCTGTTCAAACGATCCCTCTCTCAATGTTTTATGACCACTGGTTCGATACGATCATCCCTGGAGAAACAAAAAACCAACAAGAAAAAACGAAAAAAAAAAAAAAAACACCCATCCGTGACCTTTCTACTAACAGAAAAAAAAAAACAACTAAATTCCAGTTTTTTGCATATATGAGCTTGAAAACTTTACAGTAGTGTTCTTTGAAACACTAAATCTGATGGTGTGATTTTCATTAATATTCTTTTACTTTTAGGGGGTGCTTCCCCTCTGTTTTGAAAATTATGTGAATTTTCTTAGGCTCGTAGCCTTTTATGAGTAACACTAAGCAAGGTATCTTATATATTTGGAATATATATATATATATATATATATATATATATATATATATATATATATATATATATATATATATATATATATATATATATATATATATATATATATATATATATATATATCAAAATTCCATTTTTTTTAAAGTTTCGGTTACTATTGAGCCATGTCACTCCTTACTTACCGTTTGTTACCACAAACTCATTGATTACGAGGAAAAGTAATCATTTATTTTCACGATTCAACGAGGCAGCACTGACGAAAGTGTGATACTACACTAAAAACTACATAATTCTAAACAAACGAAACGCAACCCTTTGAGAATTGTGATTAACGAGTATGCATAGACCTATAATCAATTCAATATGGTAAAACTTTTCTTTTTGTCCTTGAATCTTTAATGGCCTAGCTAGAAAAATAGCTCTTATATTGTGTTGTTGTTTTTTTTGCGAATTATAAATGTTTGTGTGGCAGCATAAAAAATTTTAATGGGAGAGAAAGCTGCAAAAATTAGCTGCTGATGTTCCAAAAAAAATTTTATCCGAAAAAATTATTCTTTTTCCAACAAAATACAGTTTCGAGTAATGCGGAATTTGAATATTTTATACACTCAAAATAATAGTGAAAACAGTTCTGTTTCTTTTGTTTTTTTAAGCTGTAAGTCAAATATCTCGGCCGTTCAAAGAGGGGATATGACCGAAAAAAGCTGCCTTTTGCTTATATTAGTAACGAAAGAGGGTGGGTTTAATTAATTTTGCCTGAGGCACAACCAATCCTATTTAGCGGCTCTGAATATCTAGGCTGAAATCCAAATTTTAATTAACATATATCTTACCGTATTAACCAGATCTATCAGTAAGACGTGTCTTTCTCTAATTCTTTTATATATTGACCTGTGAAGGAATTAGCAAAAAATTGAATTCTGTAGGAATAAAAAAATATTGTTCGAGTAGAAGAAATTTTGTGAACTAGCTTATAAACTTTAAACATTCACTAAGTATCAGATTTATATTTCTTGCTCGAGCTGGGGAAAATTGACCAAATTTTTGTGCTGGTTCTAGCTATACATTTCCTATCATGGGCACAAGGTTTCTATTTTTTTAAAGGGCTTGCATTGATATCGGTCTCAGCGCCGAAACGTGGATAATAATTAAGAAATATTTTTTTCACTCCCTAAGATATATCAAACATACACCATATCGTATTGCGTAGGGACTATGTTGCGTCAGCGTAGTTCCATGCCCTTTTTAATGCATAGTGGCAAATCATAGCTACCGAATTTAATTTTCTCTGCGGCTTTGTTTTGGTCAGTGGAAAAAAAACATAAGTACTGAATCTTTTTGCTAGTAGCCACAGATATATCAAACAGACAACGCTGCGATATATAGAGATTGTATAACATCAGCCCATAGCCTTGTGCGTTTTAATGCAGCCAACTCAAGGAGCTTTGACACCATCAGAATCATTTTGTAATTTTTGGTGTCAATCAACAGTCTCAAAGACAAAGGGCACAGTAACAAATTTTTCCAGCCCCACAGAGAACTTCCGACGCAATTTTGATAAAAATTGATTTGGGATCTTATATGCATTAACGATTCGAAAAGCACAACAATTTCAATCAAGGTGGTTAGTGCAACAGGGAACTTCCAAAGCTGTCAAATTATTCGATGACACTTTTTTGAGGTGATTTTTTATGTTTACCAAGCAGGTATTTTGGAATATGTTTAGGGACTGCGCTTTCCTGAACTTTAAAAAGAAAATTCTACTCCGTTCAATAAAAAAAAACGAAAATCACGCTTTCCAGTGACTTGACTTGGCTTTATTAACTAAAAACGGTATACACAAAATTAGTACAAAGGAGACAGAGAAGTAACTCGTAGGTCTACTTTAATAATAAAGGAAAAAAATAAATTACACTTCAATAACTCTCACAGAGCACAGAGGGAGAAAGAAAGAAAGAAAAGAAAAAAAGAAGAAAAAAAACAAAGCAAGCATTGACTCAAGGAGATCGGGAAGGGATTTAAAAAACCAATTGTAAATAAATCAATAATGCATTCAATCCCTGCTCCTTTAGCCGGAAAGAACTATCTCTTTTTGAATTTATTTTTATATATACAGAGCGTGGGTGATTCACTTGCTATATCAAATAGCTTATATTTGTTGGCAATCTGGGGAAGTTGATGTCTCAGACATCGGAAAAAGGTACATGTAAGGGAAAGTGATGGAGACTTCGTTAAATCTGAAAATTTCTATTTCTGGCACAAAACAGGAGAAGTTAAATTGTTTTCCAAGATTTTCAAGAAACTATGCGTCGACATGTTCTGTCGACTAGTGTCGACTGTCGACTAGTGTTCTGTCGTTTATTCGGAACTTCTACCAAAACTTTACAAGTTTATATTGAAAGCGATAGGGGAATCCTTTAAGGAATTAAAATATAAAAAAAAAACTTTTTTCAAACTGAAAGTAAGGAGCGACATTGAAACTGAAAACGAACAGAAATTGTTCTGTACATGAAAGGGGTTGTCCCCTCCTCAACGCCCCGCTCTTTAAGCTAAAGTTTGACTCTTTGTCACAACTCTACTTTTTTAAACAATGAAGACTTTAGCGTAAAGAGCGGGGCGTTGATGAGGGGACAGCCCCTTTCATATACAGAATAATTCCTGTTCATTTTAAGTTTTGGTGTCGCTCCTCGCTTTCAGTTAAAAAAAATTGCTTTTTTATTTAATTTCTGAACGTTTTTGAATTAATGCAGGTTTTGAATTTTACTCACCATAATGGAATAATTAAAACGAAATTTGCATATTAATTTTGCTTTTTTTTTAAACTAATAGTAACCTTAAAATAACCTTAGTTTGATATTTGTTTCAGTTGTTTAAGAATGACTCCTGAATCACAAAGGCTATTTAATTAGAATAATTGCCTCTTTTAAAAGTTAAAAAACAAAGTTCATCGTAAGAGCGAGCTACTGAGGAGAGGCAACCCATCTCATATACGTAATATTTTCTGTTCGTTTTAAGTTTTAATGTTATTTCTTACTTTCACTTGAAAAAACTTGTTTTTATTTAATTACTGGTCATTTTTTAAGTAATTCCATCGAAAATTCCCTTCCCCAACGAGAAATTTCTCCATGGAAAGATTCTCCCACGTACCTTAAATTAGCGATATTTGCAGAACTAGTTTTGGTAGGTATAGTAACAAAACGGCCAAAGAGGTCAAAAGTATTTTTATGAAAATGACTGTTACAAAAGTTAAGCAATTCTCAAATGACTGAAATGAATGAAAGAAAAGATCTTTAAAAGATATACGTAATAAATTATGTTGATTTTAAGTTTTAATGTGATTCCTTACTTTGAGTTGGAAAAATCATTTTTTTTTTAATTCAATAACAACCACAAGCCGAACACTTACAACATCTTTGGTTTAACAGTTAGTGGTAACGAACTGTAATAAGGAGGGGCCCGGCTCAATACTAAAAGAAACTCTAAAAAACGGAATTTTGATACTAAAAGATACATCAAAAGAATCAGATTTTCATGCTGCTTTAAATATATTAGTTTCATCAAATGTAGTCTTTGTCGTCAAAAGTTACGAGCCTGAGAAAAGTTGCCTTATTTTGGAAAATAGGGGAAACACCTTCTAAAGTCATAGAATCTTAGCAAAAACTACATCATCGCATTCAGCGTATCAGAGAACCCCATTGTAGAAGTTTCAAGCTCCTATCTACAAAAATGTGGAACCTCGTATTTTTTGTCGGAAGACCGATCACGGGTGCGCGTTTATTTGTTTGTTTGTTGTTTTTTTACAGGGGTCATCGTATCGACCAAGTGGTCCTAGAATCTCACAAAAGGGCTCATTCTAACGGAAATAAAAGTTCTAGTGCCCTTTTTAAGTGACCAAAAAACTTGAAGGGCTCCTAGGCCCCCTCCCAAGCTAATTTTTTCCCAAAGTCAACGGATTAAAATTTTGAGATAGCCATTTTGTTCAGCATAGTCGAAAACCATGATAACTATGTCTTTGGGTTTGCTTACTCCTCCACAGTCCCCGGGGTAGGGGCTGCAAGTTACAAACCTTGACCAGTGTTTACATACAGTAGGCCTAATGGTTAATGTGAAGTGTACAGACGTTTTAAGGGATTTTTTGGTTGGGGGGTGAGGGGAAGGGGCGATGTGGGAGGATCATTCCTTGGGGGAATATGTCATGGGGGAAGAGGAATTCAATGAAGGGGACGCAGGATTTTTTAGCATTATTATAAAAAAAAGAAAAAATAAATATGAAAAAGTTTTTCAACTGAGAGTAGGGAGCAGCATTAAGACTTAAAACGAACGGAGATTATAAATTATACGAGGGGTTCTTCTCCTCCTAAATACCTCTCTCTTTAGGCTAAGGTATTTTTAGTAATTTCAACTATTTATTCTAAGGCCATTCTGATTCAGGGATCATTCTTAAAGAATTGGGATAAAATTTAAGTTTTGGTGTAAACAGCGAGATACTAACAAGGGTACAAACCCCCTCATATGCATAATAAAATATAAGAATATAGAAGTTCGTTACGTAAGTTGATTATTAAGTTACGTATATTTTTTACTAATAAAAACGTTCGCTAAAAATTAAAAGCTCTAGTTGCCTTTTTAAGTAACCAAAAAATTGTAGGGCAACTAGGCCTCCTCCCCCACCCTTTTTTGTAAAAATCGTGTGATCATAACTAAAAGAAAGCCATTTAGCAAAAAAAGGAATTAATACGCAAATTTCATTTTAATAAATTATGTGCGGAGAGCCAAAATCAAACATGCATTAAGTCAAAAACGTTCAGAAATTAAATTAAAAAAAAACTAGTTTTTTTTTAATTGAAAGTAAGGAGCGACATTAAAACTTAACGAACAGAAATTACTCCGTATATGAAAGGGACTGTTCCCTCTTCAACGTCCCGCTCTTTACACTAAAGTTATTTACTGTTTTATAAAGTATAATTGAGAGTAAGAGTCAAACTTTACATAAAGAGCGGGAAGTTAAGGAGGGGATAGCCCCTTTTATACACGGAGTAATTTCTGTTCGTTTTAAGTTTTAATGTCGCTCCTTACTTTCAGTTAAAAAACTAGTTTTTTTTTTATTTAATTATGTTATAAAAATCACATTTATGAAGCTGCTTCATGTAAAATTAAATTCCAAGATTGGCCGGAAAATAGCACGAACAAATTATTGCTTATATCGCTTATAACGATATAAGCATATAAGCATAATTGTTGTTTATAATTTTTGCGTAAAGAGCAAGGTATTGACGAGGAAGTGAAATTCCTCATATATGCAATATGATGGAGTTCTCCCCCTAGTCAATACCTCACTCTTTACGCTAAAGTTCGAATTTTGTTCCAGTTCCTGAAGAATTAAATTAAAAAAAAAAGAGTTTTTCTTAACTGAAAGCAAGGAGCGACATTAAAACTTCAAACGAACAGAAGTTACCCCGTATATGAAAGAGGGTGCTCCCTCTTCAACGCCTCTCTCTTTACGCAAAAGTTTTTAATTTTTTTAAAAAGCAGAGTTGTGAGAAAGAGTTGAACTTTAGCGTAAAGAGCGTGGCGTTGAAGAGCGAGCAGCCCCTTTCATATGCGGGGTAATTTCTGTTCGTTTTAAGCGTTAATGTCGCTCCTTACTTTTAGTTAATAAAATCTTGTTTTTTTTATTTAATTTCTGAACGTTTTTTAGTTAATCCAAGTTTTGATTTCGGCTCTCCGCAGATGAATAATTAAAACGAAATTTGCATATTTATTTATTTGGCTAAGTGGCTTCCCCATAGTTTTGATTGAACGATTTTGAGAAAAAAGGAGGGGGAAGGAGGAACAGTTCCTCTTCAATTTTTCGGGTACTTAAAAAGGCAACTAGAACTTTATTTTTTTACCAACGTTTTCATTAATAAAAGATACACCTAATTTACGAATTAGCTTACGTAACAAACTTCTATATTCGTATGTTTTTATTACATATATGAGAGGGCTCACCCTCTTGCCAATACCTCGCTCTTTACACCAAAGCTTAAATTTTGTCCTAATTCCTTAAGAATGACCCCTGAATCACAAAGACCGTAGAATAAATAGTTGAAATTACTAAAAATACTTTAGCGTAAAGAGTGAGGTATTAGGAGGAGGTGAACCCCTTATATGCGTAACATTTTCTGTTTGTTTTAAGTTTTAATGCTGCTCCTTGCTTTCAGTTGAAAAAAAATTTCATATTTATTTTTTCGTTCTTTTTTTAAATAATCCTCAAAAAATGCTGCGCCCCCTTCATGGAAATCTTCATCCCCCATGACAAATTCCTCCATGGAACGTTTTCCCCGCATAACCCCCTTTTCTCAACCCCTCCTCCCAACCAAAAATTCCCCCTGAAATCGTCTGTACGCTTCCCAATAACCCTTATTGTATGCAAACACTGGTCAAAGTTTGTAACTTGCAGCCCCTCCCACGGGGACTGTGGGGGAGTAAGTCGTCCCCAAAGACATAGTTATAAGGTTTTTCGACTATGTTGAATAAAGTGGCTCTCTCAGAATTGTGATCCGACGAATTTGGGAAAAAATGAGCGTGGGAGGGGGCCTAGGTGTACTCCAATTTTTTTGTCACTAAAAAGGGCACTAGAACTTTTCATTTCCATTCGAATGAGCCCTCTAGAAAAATTCTAGGACCACTGGGTCGATACAATCATCCTGGAAAAAAAAAACAATAAACACGCATCCGTGATTTGTCCTCTGGCAAAAAAATTCCACATCTTTGTAGATTGGAGCTTGGAGCTTGAACAATAGGTTTCTCTGATACGCTGAATCTGATGGTGTGATTTTCGTTAAGATTCTTGGACTTTTAGGTGGTGTTTCCCCCTTTTTTCTAAAATAGGGTAAATTTTCTCAGGCTCGTAACTTTTGATTGGTAAGATTAAACTTGATGAAACTTATATATTTAAAATCAGCATTAAAATGCGATTCTTTTGATCTAACTCTTGGTACATCTTGGTGTGATTTTCATTAAGATTCTATGACTTTTATGGGATGTTTTCCCCTTTTTTCAAAAATAAGACAAAGTTTCTCAGGCTCGTAACTTTTGATGGGTAGGACTAAACTTGCTGAGATTTATATATTTAAAATCAGCATAAAAAAATTCGATTCTTTGAATGCATCTATTGGTACCAAAATTCCGTCTTTTAGAGTTTTGGTTACTATTGAGCCGGGTCGCTCCTTACTACGGTTCGTTACCAGGAACTGTTTTATGACTCATGAATCTCAAAGGCCGTTTAATTAGAACAAATAGATCTTTTGAAATTACTAAAAATACTTTAGAGGGAAAAGCAAGGTATTGACGAGGGGATGAACCCCCTCACATACGTAATAATTTCCGTTCGATTTAAGTTTTAATGTTACTCCCTACTTTCAGTTAAAAGAGATTTTTATTATTTAATTCCTGATCGTTATTTAGATAATAATGGGAAATCCAGCGCCCCACTCACAAAAATTATCTTCCCTCATGAAAAATTCCTCCATAGAAAGATACTCCCAAGTAACTCAGTCCCCCCACCAGAAAAATCTTCCCGAAAACGTCTGTATACTTACCAATAACAAATACTATAAGCAAACAATGGGCAAAGCTCATAACTTGCACCCCTTCTCCGAGGACTGTGGGGGATTAAATCGTCTTTAAAGACATATTTATTAGATATTTTGACTATTCTGAACAAAACAGCTATCTCAAAATGTTGGTTCAGTGACTTTGGAAAAAAATGAGCCTGGGAGGGGGCCTAGTTGTCCTCCAATTTTTCGGGTCACTTAAAAAGGACACTAGAACTTTTAATTTTCGTTTGAATGAGCACTCTTGGAAAATTGTAGATCCACTTGGTCGATACCCATGGAAAAAACAACAAAAAAAAACAACAAATAAACCCACATTCATGATCTTTCTTTTGGCAAAAAATACAAAATTCCACGTTTGTGCAGATAGGAGCTTGAACTCTCCTTAGTAGGGTTCTTTAGTACGTTGAATCTGATGGTGTGATTTTCAGTAAGATTCTAAGACTTTTGATGGGTAGGACTAAATTTGTTTAGATTTATATATTTAAAATCAGCATAAAAATTCGATTCTTTGGATGCATCTATTGGTACCAAAATTCCGCTTTTTAGAGTTTTGGCTACTATTGAGCCGGGTCGCTCCTTACTTACAGTTAGTTACCACGAACTGTTTGATCGAATATGCAAAAAAATTTGACCTCCTCTGCAGTTTTGTGTTAGAAGTTGAAAAAAAATAAGGCATTTAGCCACAAAGAAGCTTACTCGGCATGGTGATAGTTAAAATGGGGGTAAAAATTAAACCTATATGAAAATGCAAATGAATAAGGAGCAACCGGACTTTTCGCACAATTCTGCTTTCATTTCCATCTTTCAACTTAGATGTATTTTAAATGACAACTTTGACATCTTTCTAAGGAATCTACAACCATCGCGTTGCCTCTTGAGGTGTATTTCTTACTTTTGAAAAGTTCTGATTCAAAAGTTTAAATCACACCTTTATTCGCTAAAAATAAAAAAAAAACTTTTTCGCATGCTGACGAATGGTCTGCATTGTGCTGGTAATGATCCCATGATTCGATGCTTTCTTTCTATCGGGAGTGTAATGTATGGTTGGCGACAAATCATCTGATGTTTCCCGTGATTTCCCCCAAATTTCTACAGATACCCATTTAGAGCTGGGTCAACTCTGGCTGAGCTTACAGAGTGCCGCCATTGACCCCATTCCAAGCGAAATAACTGCTGGTACCAGGATTAGAACCCATGACCTCACCGGATTCCGAGTCTGGAGTGCTAACCAATCAGCTAGGACGGCTACCGTCCTAACTTTATTCGATAGGCAACCATATTCAGCTTTAGGGACACCCCAGCCAAGGGGCGCTTTAAGGATGGTTGAATGCGATATTACCAATTCATCTAAAAAAAATCATTCAATTGCCAAATACACAATTGAAGAAGACTGTTTTGATGTTAATATTTGATATTTATACCCGATTGTTGTCTTTGATTGTAGCATTTATTAGTTTCATTTATTCTATTGTTTTTTTTTTCTTCCTTTGTAGTGTTAGTTTGTAGACATTTAGCAGTGAAATACTTGTAAAGGTTTAATCACTTAATAAAATCATCATCCTATAAGTTTTAATACTTTTGATGGTACTTGTTAATTATTCAGAGCACACTCAAATTTTTGATCTAAACGTAAGATCTAAGAAAACTAGTTTCATAGCCACTGTCAAAGACAAGTGGCGGGTGACAGAATGCATTGGACTGGAGCCCAAATATAATTTGGGCTATATATTTGCGCATTAGAGGGGGGAGGCAAAGTATAGCGGGTCTGCATGCAAAATGTGTTAGCTACAATTATTCTGCATATTATGAAGCAAGAATTGTTTTCTCAAAAGAGAATCTTTAAACGTATATTGTTTTTAGTAAAGTACAAATTACATCTTGTTTTTTAAGGCACAGGACCGTTTACCCTACTCTTGTATGTGGTAGTTTCTAGTCACTTTGAGTTTGGCTTGGTTATTTATGGTAATTTCTGTTCGTTTGGGGTTTCGTTTACTTGTTAATAGTGAATTATGGTAGTTTTTTGCTTGAAATACTTGACTTAATATCTGTTCATCTTTACTTTAATGTAACTTCTTATTTTTCTTTGAAAAACTACTTTTGAGGAAAAAGGTTTCTTTTAAACCAATTTTTTTCGTTTTTAATAGACATCAACTTTTTCGCTGGTTAAGAAAAGAATTCTTAAGTCTTTTTGGTTTTTCTCATTAAGTATTCAGATTTTGATTCTTATAACAACTTTCAGTAATACTTTTACTATAATGCTTCGGATTGATGGGTACTGGGGAAAACATTCAAATATACGATTTGAAAATCAGCATAATCTTGGGAGTTCTATAGGGTTGACGGAATCCCCCCATCATATTAAAAACCTCAAGTTTAGACAAATATTAATCAGCTAACCCCCTCGACAGGCCCTAAGAGTTTTGACTTTATTCCAGATAAGTGATCACAGATACGCCCTTTTGACAATATTGGATACAAATAGTACGTTTTGATGTAGTTAAAATTCCCACTCAAAATGCCCAGACAATCTTAACTTGATACCCTTAGCTGTTCCCGAGATATCGAAGATGTCCCCATTCGACAAAATCGGAGGCACTTAGCGTCATTTCATTCAATTTAATTTCCTCACAGTATACCCTGCAGTTCCAAGGCAATACCCCGATTTTTTCTAGTATATTGCACAGACACCATTTTCATAATTTCGGTACACATAGTTTATTTTGATCTAGTTTTATATCGTCCTCAAATTTACCTGTACCATAATCTATTCTTGAGTTATTCCATCTGTGCTATTTTGAAAACCTGGATGTCTTAGACTCGTTTTATTTAGTTCTATAGCAGTAGTAGTTGTATCAGAAGTAAGAACAAATTAATCAATCAATCAATTTATTAATACTAAAAGAAAAACTATTGCAAAGTAAAGCGGTTACTAGGCCCAAGAAGCTTTGCTTGTAATGGACCACAGAAAACAAGAATTAAATACTTTTATTAAATATATACAAAAAAAAACACTGGAACAAGACAAGGACATTTAACAGATAGGATATTTAACAGATAGAAGATTTAGAAGGAGATTTAACATATAGTTGAAAATAATTTTAAAAGAAGAGAAGAGAGACATACAAATTAGGATAGAACTAAAAAAAGAGAGAGAAAAATTATTGAACTGGAAATGGACATACAAATTTGTATGGACATACAAATTAGGATAGAATTAAAAAAAGAGAGAGAAAAATTATTGAGCTGGAAAGTCCTGACAAGAAACTGCCTTTCCAGAAAGAAATTGAGGGACATCAAGAGAGATAAACATCGCAACTAGTCAAAAATGCAAGCAGTCACAGTCATAAATAGTCGTGGTAGCACTAGTAGTAATAGTAGTAGCAGTAGCATAAGTAGTAACTGTGATAGCAGTAGCAGTAGCAGCTGTATACGATAATAGTGGTTGTAGTAGCCCTGAAAAGCTCAATTTAATTACCTCAACCGTTCCTGAGATATTGCTGCTACGCCCTTTTGACAACATGCAAGCGTATAGTGTGGTATGATTTTGTTCAACATTCACCTCCACTTCCACTAAAAATTTCACTCTTACTGCCCTTAGCTGATCCAGAAAAATTGCAGATACGCCCTTCGAACATCCATACTTACTTATAATATTCCCTCAGCATGCCCTGAAAGTTTCAACTTATTACCTTTATCCGTTCCTAATATATCGCAAAGGTGCCCTTATGACAAATATTAATGGACATAGTATCTTTTGATTTTGTTTAACATCCCAATTAACACGCTCTAAACGTTCTTACATGACACCCCCACTAGGTTCTATATGATGGTGCCAGGAGGGTTAGTAAAAAACAGTCCATAAAAGTCAAAATGCTCTAAACTAAACCAACGTTGTTGCGTTGATTTTGTTCTTTCAAAGCTCAGTTTTTAATATTATCGCTGTTTTGTTGATTCAAACCTCAGGAAAACTACTTTATTGACCTTTCTCTGATATTAAGAAGGCTGTTCAAAAGATAACTTTCATTCTCGACCAAATTAAGAACCAGGGTAGAAAAGCATTCTTTATTCTAGATAGATAGATAGGTGATAATTGATGAATATTTATCAACATCATAAGTCCATTCGAGTGACAAAACGAAGATATTAGCTATGACAAGACCGCCGCTACTACTACTACTACTCCTACTAAACATTCACTGTAGCACCGAGTCACGTGAGGCCCACTTAGCCGCGCACGCTCCTCCTCCATCTCAATCTATCCGAAGTCTACCTCTTTGTCCCGCACAAGAACTTCCAATTTCCTTTAAGTTCTTCCTTGCGGTGACAAGACTGAGTTAGAAGTACGACACACGAGATATGAGTAAGCTATATTTTTGCAAAAAAAAGAAAATACCTTAAAATAATATCATATGAGCTTTTCGTTTTTGACAGGAATCTAATAGCAATAGAATTGCTAATCTATTTTGTAAACTGATTTCTTTAATTTAGTGGAAAGCTGTCCAGAAGAAAGTCGCATTTCTGACGATGACACTGAATCTGCTCTAAAAGTTAACAATTATTGGATCTTCTGCAAACGAGGATATGCAAAACAAGATGACCTATTATCTTGTACGAATTATATCCAGTGGGCTACACAGCTTAAGAATAAACGTAGAAAATGTGCTCCAAAAGACGGTAAGTTAAATTATCCGACATTTTCAGAGAGTATGGATTTGATAATTTACATCTGGTTATGTGGAGACAAAAAAACAAAAAAGAAATCGATTTCCAGCGTTGTTTTGGTTACTCTGAGAAACCCTAGTTCAAACTAAAAAGGACTTGCTTGCCAAAAGAGCCAAATGATAAATTCTAGTGATGGCCGCCCATATTTTTAGAAGAAAAATTTTTCCATCTCCCTTTATTCCAATGGCGCTTTAATTGAGATTATATCTTCTTCTTTTTAAGTCTTTGTTCAGTCATCTTGCAATATGGTTCAATACAGCCTGCAAAAAAAGGATTTGGAAACATACTAAATTCTTAAGTCATGTTAAGACTGTTTGGCGTAATTTTGGCGTAATTTGGGATGAGTTTTGCTAAAGCGTAAATAAAATTCATCATGGGTTTTCCAATAGTGATTCACCAACTTTGCATGCTATATGTGCTTTTTAAAGCTTGGCTTCGAATGTTTTTCTAGCAATTGACTACTCTATCAGAAATCCTATTAGATGATGATATCCTATTAAAAATCTTTTTTTTTTCTAATATGAATTTTCTGAGCCGGAGTTTAAAACAAAAATCATGAAAAAAAAGGATTGCATTAAATCAACATAAAAAATTTGCCCGATATATTTTTTAAAAAGTGAAAAAATATCTCCATTTACAATATACCATTGGACCTAATAACCCGAAAAGTGCATCTAAGAGTACTTCATTAGTTTTAATTATCTAGAACCACACAAATGGACTGACAAGTTTCTGCCTTAACTTCCAGATATGTATTATTTATGATTTGCGGCCCTTGTTTTTACAGATGTTTCAAAAGGCATAGACAGAGGATCCCCCTGTCTAGGGAAACTTAATATGTTAAAAACAGGAACTATTTCTCCAAGGCTTTTTAAGAGCCTGATATCCTTTTGATACTACTCAAATGTCCAAGTTTATTGCTTTCCAGCAGTAATTGGATTGAAGAGAAGTAAATACAATGTATCTTTCTGAGTAGCTATTTTGTTTCTTTCTGAAGAGAAAAGAGCATGTTTATTTCTAAGTTTGAGGGGGTGAATCAAATTCATGATCTTCAAAACATGTTCAGCTTGTTTTAAGGATTCTGACAAGTCGATGGATTTACGATCTTCAAAATACGTTGAACTTGTTTTGTTCTTTCTCAATATTAAACTTTAAAGGGCTTTAGAATGTTCCAAGAAGGCAACAGATGGTTTTGAGACCAAGGGGTTAGGCACACAGCTGCTTCGTGTACTCTGAAGATGGGGCTAGGAACGTGGACATAAGCATAAACTCAAGATTGCGGGGGCAAGACGCTAGGTCAAATGTATTAGAGGTACAGTCTGAGACCAGGTGCGCACCAAAGGACAGATGGTATTTTCTCCCCATCATCCATACACCAGAAGATATTGATTTGGTGTACAGTGAGTAAAACTACGTAGACCAGAGGCAGTGAATAGGGCTTTGTCCCAGTTGTAGTATACCTTCTCTTCTCTGTTTTATTTAGGTAGACTTATGTCAGTACTGCAAATGCATAAAGACCCACTACATAAATTCATTTCGCTGTTTTGCTCATTTAAAAAAAATTAAAAAAAATGGAGGTTTGATTGAATATAGTAAGAAAAACTCCCCCAGACGCTCCTTGGATTAGATGCACTGAACTAGGCTTTTATATGTCCAGCTATGATTTGCCATGTCTATCCCTTTGAGGTAAATACACCTGTGCCTGTCCTACTAATAAATAGAGACCCATGGGAATCTTTTTGACTTCCTCACTCCTGTTACGGAAAAGTGCGGAAAAATTGTTCATTTGATACAAATTAAATGGGAGTCATCCTTGTCTGTTTTGGAGCTAAAAACGGACTGTTTGGTGCAAAATCATGTCTTTTCCCAATGTTGGCCCAGCTTCTATATCGCCTTTGAAGTAGACACACTTCTGCTGATGCAACCAGTATATAAGGATCTCCTGTAACAATCTTCTTCGCTTTTTTGTTCATACTATAAAAATGCGTAAGAACAGTCAAAGCTTGGTCTGGTACATAGTAAATGAAGCCATATCGGGCGTTCGACAGTTAAACCAGTTGATAAAGACCCATTATAGGAACCTCCTCCACTATTGTGGTCACAAAAAAAATGTGTGCTACATGCTTTGGTTTGGAGATTAATTATGTGATAGTGTTTTCTTTTTTTTTCATAAAGATATAGATAACTTCGAAGACCAAACTGCCTTTCCGTGACAAAAATATAACAGTTCAAAATAGGGATGAAACCTTATGCTCAACAGTGAAAGAATATATAATTTTTAACTGAATATTTCCGACACATATACAGTGTCCATCACTAGCAGTAAAACTGGTGATGTTTTACTGCTGATGATGGACATTCTGTATATGTGTCCGAAATATTCAGTTAAAAATTTTATATTTATTTCACTGTCTATTAAAAGGTTTCATCCCTATTTTGAACTGTTATATTTTCGTTATAATGATTTGGATGAAGAAATATACTGACGATATTACTGAACCTGTTTGCTTATATCTAACATTTAACTTTTATGTTCTCAAAAAGACTTTAATGGTATCAAGACCAGGGCTACAAACATAGCTACTTTGGTGGCACCGCAGGCACAGATGTAGAGGAAGATGCAGGTGCAGAGGAGTATTAGTCAGGATCAGAGAAAAGTAGTAGAGGTGATACAAAAGGCATAATCAATTGATATCACTTATTCTTTCTTAGATTCGTCTTAGTGCGTTCATAAATACTCTACACCACTGATTGGCGAGCTCAGGGGGATTCGATAACTTGAAAATCATTTTGTGAGTCTCAATGTCGGCTGACTATCTCAAAGACAAGGAAATCATTAGCAAATTTTCTCATAAACATCAACAACAAGAAGAACAATAGGGAATTTTTTCGCCTGACCGTGGAATTCTATATTTGAATGAATATTTCGACTCTATGTCTAAGAACAAAACATTAATATGTAAGAGAAAAGAGAGTCCCGGTTGAACTTCGCTGAAGTGAAATTTTTCATTTTAGTTTTAGTGGTTGTATTTTAATGTAAGCTTCTTTTCTTTTATAATTTTATCTTTTGCTGAGTCAGCCCTTGGAGATAGGGTTGAAATATTCATACAAATACAGAATTCCGCTGTCTTGCGAAAAGAATTCCCTGCTGTTCTTCGTATTATTGATGTTTATGATGGAAAGATAGTCTGGCTTTTGTAGCTATTTAAGTTTTCTCAGTGTCAGATGACTGTCTCAAAGACAAAAGACTCACTAAAAAAGTTTCCTTGCACTTTTGGAGATTCACCTGTCATTTTTGGTAAAAATTGATAGGGATCTTAAATGTGTCAACAGCGCAAAAACCTAACGATAGACTAGTTTAAAAGAAAGAAAATGTATAATATCTTACTAGTCGTTAAGCAAAGCACTGCCTGCTCAATGTCCATACAGCATAAATAATCCTCACCTTGTATTGGCAAGATTTTCAATTAAGGTGATGGGCACACCAGGGAACTCCCAAAGCTGTCAACTTACTCAAATGATGCTTGGTTTGAGCAGATCTTTAATGTTTTTCAAGAAAGTAAGCTAGAATATTTATAGGGATGGGCCGTTCCTGAACATTAGAAGGAAAATTCTGCTCTGTTGAAAGGACAAAACAAAGTTAATACTTTCAAATGATGTAAGTTTCACTTAATCTAAGTATCTCTATTTCCAGTACAAAACGGGGAAAGTTAAATGATTATTCTAAGATTTCCGGGAAAGTTAGTGACGGCTTTTATTCCTCTGTCGTTTATTCGGATCTCTTAACTAAGCTCTACAAGTTATGGCAAGAACGGCCAATCCAATCTAAATATTTTGGCCACATAAACTTAAAAAGTTTATCAACTTAAGATATCTATAGGATTTGATAACTTCGTTTGACTAAATGTGACTATATGTCACATGACTATATGACTATTTGTCATAGCAGTATGGCATTATATGTGCAGCCTCTTTTGAAGGATGAATCAAAGACTATTCAATAGGAAAAAAAAATTAGAAAGAAATATTTAACATTCATTTAGCATTCACTTATTGAAAATCTTTTGACAATCCTTGCTAATGTAGATAATGCATGATTGAAGAGTTTACAACTTATGCACTTCACTGCAAACTTACAAGTCCATTATAAACTTAAAAAGTTTATAATGGACGAGACAGGGGATCCTTGAAGTTATCAAATCCTCGAAAAACAATCGGTTTTGTTTTGCTGTTATTGAAATGGCGAATTTTATTGCTTTCAAAATGTATTTGGTTATTCTAAGAATAGAAACAAAGCCAATTTATCCTTAAAACTAAATACCTTGTTTTTATCTTAAGAGAGGGGAACTTGTTTATTTCTAACAAAGTCTTAGACGTGTATGAATCTGTCAATCTTCAAAATATATTCAACATGCTACAATACATCTACAATACAATACAATACGTATACAATACGATATAATACGATACGTATACAGTACATACAATACAATACGTAGAAAATCTCAACATATGTTCAAATTATCTGGGTCTTACGGAATATTGAACTATTAAGGGCTTTAGAATGGTCCAAGAGGGTATCAGGTGCCTTCACGACTGAGAAGCACACGCAAAGTATCTTTATACACTTTCAGTAATACGGACGTGAGACAAGCCGGGTGCAGGCTTGGTGGCGGGGTCAAAGACATGAAAAACTGAAGATAGAGCTAAATTTGATTTTTCTTATTCCTTCCAATATATTTATTAATTTATCTTCAAAATCCTTAAAATATTTCTCCAGGACTACGAAAAAGGGGGATCCCATTTTGATACTACTCATTTAACAAATGTATTGCTTCCTTAGAGACACATAAAACGCACATACTCTTATTGGATAGACAGAGGCTATACATGAGATAATATCTCAAGTATTTTCTTAGAGCTAAGTCATCGGAAACAAATCCTCTGTTTTTATAAATTGTAATTAGGTTTATATCGTCAAATTTAGTCATTAGGCATTTTCTTGGCTTTTTGTGATGTTGAATGACCGACAGTGAAGGAATTATACAAACGTAACATGGGGTCTGAAATAGCTATTGCATTATGACTCATTAACGTGTTTTTTTAACTATATTTTGATTTTAAACAGCATGCAGGGGCTCTGAGACTCGGTCTGGGGAAAATTTATTCATTCCCCATACCTATCAACTTGTTTCCTTTCTTTCACGAAAACATTACAGCTAAAGGTGACAGGTCATAGCACTAGCTCTGACTATCAGAAGTAGAATTGCTTGTTCTTTCAAGACTTTTTTTGAAAAATAAGTGTCTAGGTATTCCACGTGGTAACAATGCTCTGAAAAAGGGTTCCATAAAATAATTCCCTGGACCTTCTACAACTCAATTTCCAAGTCCCTTGTTGCTACAAAAAGACTTCCAAGCTTTTTGGCTGATGATCCCTATTGAATTTTATCTTATCTACACTTCGACTCATTATATAAATGTATAACTTTGTAGTTTATTGCACATTTTAGCTCTAACATTTAATTCATAGTTCCCTAGAATTTCACTGACTGTAGTTCCAAATTTATTCCAGCCTTATTCCCACAGGCTAAATATAATATGATTATAAGAACTTTTTGTAATAAGTTTCGTGTGTCGGGGCATAGTACTATTTTCTGTTCATGTTCAGTTTACTCAATGGCGGATCCAGGGGGCTGGGAGACACTGTGTTATTTTCACTCTTATTTTAAAACGAATTTGTCAATTCGATCAGTTATTGTCACTCTTGTCATATTAGGCCCCCAGCCTCAAGACTTTGCTTATTGATGCCCCTCTTATATTGGGCCTTCCAAGATTTTTTTCTAGATCCTCCCTTGAATTTACTATCTACATTTCTATTAATTTTTCAGAAAAGGAGTTAAAAGAAGGTCTGAAATAAAACCTTGTTCATAGAACGTAGTTTCAAAATCTGTTCCAGCTTCATTCGGACAGTATACTAGCTAATTATGCAAGAACTATAGAAGCCAATTGTAAAAAACAGCATCCATTTACTTCCTATATTGTTGCGCTTTCTATTCAGTGACAAAAATGAACTTTAAATAAGCCTGAAATAAAACTTATCCGATGTTAGACTAAATTAATAAAAATTTAAATTTGTAGAGTTAAAATTTTTGGATTCGAAATTGTGTGCTGGACCTCTTATAGACTCAGGCCCCATTTATTCTGCCCCATACCTCTTGCTGGGCGCCTTTCTTTTTGTGCAACAAATCTTTTAACTCAATATATGCATGCAATTACTTATTTTATTTCAACCTCTCAAATTCATCTGTACTTGCATGGAACTCTTTTACTGAGTGGAAAAAAATGCTTATTTCCGAATACTTTCTTTAAGTTCCTTATTACGAAGGGTAAATTTACAGAAAGTGTTCATTTTGGAAGGAATCTACTGTGTATAGTTGCAGGAATTTCTTATAAGGATTTCATTTCCAAGTATTTTAGATATTTTCTGAAGAGAACTTGTTTATCTCTGACAAAGTTCAAGCGCTGAATCCATATTCGTACCAATCATGAGAATCCACAATTCTCAAAATATATTCAGCTTGTTTTCATCATGCCTAATTTTAAACTTATGACGACTTGAGTGTTTTAAGAGGGCAACAGATGGTTTTCGGACCTTGTTTGCATTTCTCTGAAACTGCGAGCAAAATGTCTGTTTTCTTCAGATCTACTCAACTCAGAAAGGATGAAAGGCTAATTCTACTGGAAGAAAGAGACCCATGGCACAAACAAATAGATTGTGGATATTCATTTTATTTAGGGCTATTTCCGTTTATTTTAGCATAATGTCCTTGCTGTAAATGAATTATTGATAGATAGATCGATATATAAAAAATATATATAAATAAATAGCTATTTATTTCTGCAAAAGCCTCTTTGGGCCAAGGCAAAAACGAAACAAAACAATCAAACAAACGCTTACAGATATAGTGGAAACATACCAAACAACAGCGATACCGTAATGTAATAATAACACAACATTAACGATAACAATAACAAAAACACTCATTATAAGACACATAATACGTTAATAGCACACAAATTTCATGCGCAACAATAATAATGTTGTTATTTTATAATATGACATAAAATCTCCTTTACTACCCCAAAAAATTAATTTGCCTTTTTTTAGACTAAAAATAAAAGAGCACCGACAACATACCATCCTAGGACGATATCCTGTGGCATAATTCCCCCCGCGCGCTAATTCATTCATTTAGAGGTTGAAAATTTTTCACTTTTAAGCAGTTTCGATTTACACATGTAGTAGGAATGAGAACAGGTTTTTTTTTTAACTTTTAATGCATTTAGAGGTAAAATGATTTTTTTTAATGTCCTTGCGATTTTTCTAACGTTCTCATATGAGAAGATTCTTACTGTGTCCTGTGTAGCTGTACATTTTAATCTATAAGCCAATGACTTGTTTTTTTTTTCAGATGATAACATTCTTACTGAAAATGGCCAGTTAGTTGTTCCCAACGACAAGATTCTTGACTCTGACGAAGTTGACAATGAAAGTGCTGAAGAAAGGAAGATTGTGACTGAAATTCATGGGCCTGAATCAGAAGCAGTTGTTTGGAGTGTTGTCTTCATTTTGTTTGTCTTTTGTCAGTGTCTGATTATTTATATTATGTACAAATTCAAAACGCGGGTGTTAAATTCTTTCCAAGTGACCTTGGCCAATAGTAGAGCTCAGACGTGTGCTACGTAGATTTTGCATATTGATAATTAAATATTTTGTACGAAAAATGGTATGTATTTCGTATATTAGTCGCTAGTTCTTCGTCTATTCTCCCTCCGTTCGCTCAGGCCCTCGGTCAACAGAAATATTATAAGTGAAAGTTTATTCATGGCAAACTTAAATTAGAAATACATTGTTTATAGTTAGAAATTATCGCAGCACATTACAAATCATCACCTTCGTAGTGTCGGACATATCATAACACCACTGATTGCATGTTTTGAGGTTTTCTAAACACTTACTATAAAAGCTATTTTGAAATTTTTGTGACACACTTCATTGGCTTTCAGGGGTAAAACGCTATTAGAGTTGGCTTAATAGCTATGCCTAAATTTTTCGTCGCAGAGAAAGAGCATAGTAACATTTGTGACGGGATGGGCCAAATCTTTACAAACGCCCTTTGGGGTAGCTAGAAATGTCCAACCCTGGAATATACTTATACCTTGATGCACTATCGTATCACCTTACACCTACCTGAAATGGAGAACTCCCTTTCCTCCAACTTCTCGGTCGGATGTAGTAGTACCACCGTTTGGAATCTTTCGCTGCTTGCACCTTGCATTGCAAGTCCTCTTGGTGATCGTAATAAAGCTATTTAGTAGCGACTGGAGTGACTCCTCTCCTTCCCTAAAGAATTGGTTAATATGAAATACTGAGCTTACTCATTACAAGCAGGGTTGCCAACTTGCACACTTTTGTAGTTTTTACAGTGTTTTTCACCTCTGTGCACTTTTTCCCCAGACGGACGGGAATTACGCTCTTTTTGCCAATTTTTAGCTTAATTCACTCTTTTTGCAATCATTTACGGAATGACGATCGATAAAAAACAAGGTCAAATCAAAGCCAAATTCACCATTGGAAACATAGAAAGTGTAAATTTAAATTTAATCAAAGAAGTAGAAACGAACAAAAAACACGGAAAAGGACAGAAAGCGAGGATAATAACAGCCAGTGAATTATAGAAGAGAAATGTTCAATTATTTCAATCGAGGCTTCCGCTCGACTGACCTTACTACAGAATAAAGATAAATGTCTTAAAACAATAATGTCTTAATAAATCCCAAACCTTAAAACAAACACTAGAACTAAAAGAAAAAGACCCTTTCTAGGCAATGGAGAAACGGTAACTGAATAAAAATACGAATCTGAGTGGCATCTCAAATTTTCATTCATTCAAGCATCTAAACCTAAATAGGTTTCTTCGGCCCTTACTTCCTCCAGTACCCTTCTAGTTCGTACTTGGCACATAAAACAAACAAAAATAATATGATTTTCAAAAAGAGAACCTCAAGCCTAGGGACATCATACACTACCTCAAAAAATCTTTAAATACTAGGAAAATAACCAAAATAATTATAAATTAAGTAAAAATATAACTTAAAGTGGAATCAAACTGGCGCATCAAATGTTCGATATAAAAATGATCTACATAATAAAGCAATGTAACACGTGAAAGCAATGCGGTAAAATGGAATAATCTTAACTTTCTGTATCAAATGATCAATACGAATTTATAAACAAGTAAGACAGTTATTAAATTATTAATTTTTTACTTGAAGTGGAAAGAAAATAAGTGGAAAAGTGGGAGTATTTTAAGGAGTTATGGATAATCTTATTAATAAAGCACACACCAATATATTGTTCTCTTTTACAGAAGGTTGACAAGATCGGCTCTACGAACAATGTAGGTAAGAGGCAATTTTTCCTTTGTAAAAGGGAGTTCTTAGGAGGTTTTTTTTCAACCTTTTACATTCTGTGTGACATTTCCATGGAGATTCCAAGAAGGGCAGGTATACTTATGTACATAAAGATATGATGTGTTTTTTATTTCTCGCGGTTATTTAGAAATTTTTAGGGATTCGATTGTAAATGATTAGCCATTAATCAATAGCATCTTTAACATCTCGGCATGACTATCTTAAATCAAAACATACTAAATGCATGCAATAATTTTAAAACTGAATTTTCAATAATTTTAATTCAATAATTTTAAACTTGAATAATTTTAATTTAAATTATTTTTAATTTTAATTTAATTTTAAAGTTGAATTTTCCTTAAAAATTGGTTTATCAGAATTTCATTTATTGCTTATAACAAATTTAAAGATAACATTAAAATCAAGACTCCCAAGACAAAAACATATTAAGCACTTAATTCACAAACGGTGATCATGTTAAGCCCTGTTGAAATGTGAGTCATTCAAAGACAGTATGTGGGATTGGAGTACTAAAAGTCTAATTTTTGCGTCCATTATTTTTTGGTCTTTTTCATTGGAAGGATAAAATTCAAAGTAAAATGAACTACAAAAAATTTTTGAAAAAAAAATATCTAAGGCCGAGCTGACCTTCCACGACAAAACCAAAGAAGTAATCCTTGCAAATATTGGGTCTAAAGCCAGCAGGAACAAAAGATAGAAATGATCAAATGAATGTTCCGTCTGTCAAACAGTTCGTGGTAACGAACTGTAATAAGGAGCGACCCGCTTCAATAGTAACCGAAACTCTAAAAAAGGGAATTTTCGATACCAATAGTTACATCAAAACAATTGCATTTTAATGCTAATTTTAAATATATAAGTTTCATCACGTTTAATCTTACCGATCAAAAATTACGAGCCTGAGAAAATTGGGCTTATTTTAGAGAATCGTGGGAAACACCCCTTAAAAATCATAGAATCTTAACGAAAACCACATCATCGGATTCAACGTATCGGAGAACCTCTACAGCAAAAGTTTCAAGCTCCTATCTACAAAAATGTGGAAATTTATATTTTTTGCCACAAGACAGATCACGGATGCGTGTTTGGTTTTATGTTTTGGTGTTTTGTTTCCTCAAGGATGATCGTATCGACCCAGTGGTCCTAGAATGTCGCAAGAGGGCTCATTCTAACGGAAAACAAAAGTTCTAGTGTCTCTTTTAAGTGACCAAAAAAATTGGAGGGCACCTAGGTCCCCTCCCACGCTAATTTTTTCCCAAAGTCACCGGATCAAAATTCTAAGATAGCCATTTTATTCAGTATAGTCAAAAAACCTAAAAACTATGTATTTGGGGACGACTTACTCCCCCACAGTCCTCGTGGGAGGGGCTGCAAGATACAAACTTAGACCAGTGTTTACACATACTATTGGCTATTGGGAAGTGTACAGACACTTTCAGGGGGGATTTTTCGGTCGGGGGAGAGGGTTTGAGGGGAGGGTATAATGCGGGCGGAACTCTCCATTGAGGAAATTGGGTCATGGGGGAAGAGAATTTCCATAAAGGAGGCGTAGGACTTCTTAGAATTTTTAAAAGAGCAATGAAAAAAAAAATTTGTAAAAGTTTCTTCAACCAAAAGTAAGGAGCAGCATTAAAACTTAACAGAAACAGAAATTATTTCACATAGGGGGGGGTGAGTACCTCGTTCCTTACTTTAAAGTAATTTTATTAATTGCAACTGTTTATTCTATGGCCTTTGTGATTCAGGGGTCATTCTTAAAACATTGGGAAAAAATTTAAGCTTTAGTGTGAAGAGCGAGGTATTGACGAGGGGACGAACCCCCTCATATACGTAACAAAAACATACGGATATAGAAGTTCGTTACGGAAGTTAATTCGTAAATTGCGTATATTGTTATTACTTAGAACGTTTGTAAAATTAAGAGTTCTGGTTGCTTTTTTAAGTAACAAAAAAATTGGAGGGTAACTAGGCCTACTCCCCCGCTTCTTTTTTTCAAAATCGTTTGATCAAAACTATGAGATAGCCGTTTAGCCAAAAAAAAAAATTAATATGCAAATTTTGTCTTAATTATCTATGTGCGGAGAGCCAAAATCAAAACATGCATTGATTAAAAAACGTTCAGAAATTAAATTAAAAAAGCAAGTTTTTTTAACTGAAAGTAAGGAGCGAAATTGAAACTTGAAACGAGCAGAAATCATTCCGTATTTGAAAGTGGCTGTTCCCTCCTCAACGCCCCGCTCCTTACGCTAAAGTTTTTTTCTTTTTTAAAAAGTAAAGGTGAGAGAAAGAGTCGAACTTTAGCGTAAAGAGCCGGGCGTTGAAAAGGGAACAGTCCCTTTCATTATGCGGAGTAATTTCTGTTCGTTTTAAGTTTTAATGTTGCTCCTTACTTTCAGTTAAACAAAAACTTATTTTTTCATTTAATGTAACACTAAGGCGTCCTCAAGATAATTTAATAATTTAAAAAGAACAAAATTCTATCAAAAGAAAATAAAACGTAAGTCAAATCGATATGCACAATAGCTGTTCCATATTAAAACTGAAGAAATAGAATAAAGGATTAACAAGCCACTCATAGCACAATAAATAAAAACCTCGTTGTCGGTCCTCTTTTCAGTGAATCAGTATTACAGTAAAAAACATTTTGGCACACTTTTTGGAATTTTTCCTTTCTTTTTCTATGCATAATATTTGGAGCATTTTTTCCCTATCAGATAATCCCTGAAAGCGCTAACTCTACCCCCCCCCCCTATCGTTCCTGCAATGTTAAAGATGCGATATTTTGATAGCCTAGATGAATATACTGTCTTTTATATACCTCACTAGTTCAAGATTGAAGCTAATGGGGCCAGAACTTCTTATCGGATCACGAAGAAAAGAGATATCGGTCCTCAAATCTCCTCCATTCAAAAAGAAAATTTGAAATCTCCTTTCCTTCGTTCCCCTGATAATTCAAAAGTTTTAGCTTGATTCCCACATATTATTATCAAGATATTTCAAATGTACCATTTAGGGTAACCTGGACTCTCGATTTCTTCCAGCTTACCTATGACTCTAACCCATATTCTAAATTTGAGGTCTACTTGGCCCCTAAACACCCACTAAACTGTCAACTTTACTCGCTAAACTCTGTCTTTTTTCCTGAGGTAATGTAGATGCACTAATTTGATAGCCTGTACTAAAATGCCTTAGTAAATTGTCCTTCTTACAAATTTTGTATCCCTTTAGAAAAAAATCATTTTGACGTGTCCGCAGGGTAGAGTAAAGGCTTGGGGTTGATGCTTCAGCAAGTGATTTCGTCTCATTTTTTACAATAATTTGAAGGGCATTTGGATAAATTTGAAGAAAAAATACCGCAATCTTCAAGCGTATGCACGCATATATATGTGGAAGGTATTATCATTTATTGTTAAATAACATAAGTAATAAAATTATTTCGTCTTGAACTTATTATCTCTTACTTGTAAGAGACAAATTTATACACCTTAATGGGTTGTTCTAAATAGAAAAAAAGTATACAACACGATGCAGAAAATGAAAAGAAAATAATTTCCTTCGGAACTAATCGGGAGGAGGGGGTATTTAGACAGTCACACTGAACGATCATTATCAATGACCATCATCGTTATTTCGGTAAAACTGCAACAGTTAACATTACTAAGCCAGTAACTGAAGATCAAACTACCTTTTTTAAATTGATCTGAAATTGCTAAGGGTCAACCCAGCTCTAAATAAGTACCTGGAGAGAACTGGGAGAGGCAAGCAGGAAACTTTTTCGGAAGGAAAGAATGGTTGGCTCAGATACTCCATCGTATTTCCCGGCCAAAGGGTCATGTAACAGATATCCGCACGGCCAATTTGGACTATAAGGTCTATAAAGTATTTTTTACTTTTTAATCATTAAATTTTGACTACAGACTTAACTCTCATCTATTCTGAAGTAAAACTGAGATAAAATTATCAATTAATACTTTCTCTACCATGTACTGTATGGAATGTTTCACTGCTAATTTTGGATAAGTTAGCAGAGATGACAGTAAAAATAGAAACAGAAAGAAAAAATGTGGTGAGAATACAATTATATAAATAAATTATCTTTACAAAAATCAAAGTAATACATTGATTGTTTTTATATTCAACTTTATTATATTTCATTAATTACATTGTCTATACACATGGAATGTTTATGTCAGTAAGTCACTTATTCAGGCCAACTCCTTGACATAGAAGAGTTGATAAGAGTTGGCTCAACTTTTCTTGTTCCAAGAGTTCTCAACTCTTTACTTTCGAGTTAATAAGGGTTTCTGGAACGGTTTCTAAACGCACTGTGAGGTAAAATTTTAAAAGTTATGTTATAAACTTTTTTTTAATTCTTGCTACTTTTAGCTTGATTTTCTTTACAGATCTATTTATTTAACGAATTTATTTAAGATAAGGCAGGAAGACTGGAGAAAGTTCTCAGTATTTGAGCAGAAATATCAAAATGATGACCACCTTGAAATGGAATTAAAAGACGAAGGGTGCAGATAAACTTTAAACACAGTAGGAGAGGGGGCATGCAACCCAAATGCCATAAACTGAAGGAATAAAAGGTAAATTAATCCTTATGTTTTTTTTAGACTGATGTGAGTATTATTCTTAAGAATGATTTCACTGTGTAAAAGGAACAACCTTTTGCAAACACTATTAAATACTACAGCGAGCAAAAAATTACACGACCAATGTGTCTGACTCTGTTTACCATAATATTACCATCAAATTATTATAAATTTAATTTAATTATATTATAAATGTTATAATTTATATTATATAATTATATATTAATGTAATTTTATATATTTATATATAATTATATATTTATAATATAATATAATATAATATATAATTATATATTTATATAATTTTATATTATATAATTTATATTATAAATTAAATTATAGGTAATAAATTTAAAGCTTCAAAAGTTGTATTTTTTCCAAAGTTAAGGCCAACAAAAAACCCGTCATGTAATTGTTACTTTATTTCCTATATTTTTAGATTAAATTTTGATACTATAAAACGGGGTGGTGAAAAATATTGAAGGAAGGGCACTGAAATTGGGTTTGTAGAAATCGCTATTTTGGCTTTTTATCGACAGGCATAAATATAGCTTGGCTTGGATATAAGGTTCACTTCTCGAAAGGTATAACTTGTTCCTGACAAGTTCAGCATTGCTAAACTCGCATTGGGCAAAGTATAGCGGCCGAGAAGTACACCTTATATCTTAGTTACTGGCAGAATTATTTATATAAGCGGCTAATTTTTCAAACAGTTCGTGGTAACGAACTGTAGTAAGGCTCAATAGTAACCAAAACTCTAAAAACGGAATTTTGATACCAATAGTTACATCAAAAGAATATCATTTTAATGCTGATTTTAAATATATAAGTTTCATCAAGTTTAGTATTACCCATCAAAAGTTACGAGCCTGAGAAAATCTGCCCTATTTTAGAAAATAGGATGAAACACCCCCTAAAAGTCATAGAATCTTAATGAAAATCACACCATCAGATTCAACGTATCAGAGAACCCTATTGTACAAGTTCCAAGAACCTCTCTACAAAAATGTGGAATTTTGTATTTTTTGCCAGAAGACAAATCACGGATGTTTGTTTGTTTTTCTTTTCTTTTCTTTTTCCCAGGGGTGATCGTATCGACCCAGTGGTCCTAGAATTTTGCGAGAGGGCTCATTCGAACGGAAATGAAAGTTCTAGTGCCCTTTTTAAGTGACCAAAAAATCGGAGGGCACCTAGGCCCCCTCCCACGCTCATTTTTTCCCAAAGTAATCGGATCAAAATTCTGAGATAGCCATTTTATTCAGCATTGTCGAAAAACCTTATATGTCTTTGGGGAGTACTTACTCCCCCATAGTCCCCGTGGGAGGGGCTGCATGTTGCAAATTTTGACCAGTATTTGCATATATTAATGGTTATTGGGAAATGTGGAGACGTTTTCAGGGGGATTTTTTGTTGGGAGGGGGGGTTGAGAAGAGGGGGCTATGTGGGGGAAATTTTCCATGGAGGAATTTGTCATTGGGGAAGAAGATTTCCATAAAGGGGCACAGCATTTTCTAGCATTATTTAAAAAAAAAACAATGAGAAAATAAATATGAAAAAGTTTTTTTCAACTGGAAGTATGGAGTAGCATAAAAACTTAAAACGAACAGAAAATATTACGCATATAAGGGGTTCACCTCCTCCTAATACCTCACTCTTTACGCTAAAGGATTTTTAGTAATTTCAATTATTTATTCTACGGCCTTTGTGATTCAGGGGACAAAATTTAAGCTTTAATGCAAAGAGTTATTGACGAGGTATTGACGAGTGGGCGAACCTTCTCATATACGTAATAAAAACATACGAACATAGAAGTTTTTTACGTAAGCTAATTCGTAAGTTACGTATATCTTTTACTAATGAAAACGTTCGTAAAAACTAAAAGTTCTAGTTGCCTTTTTAAGTACCAAAAAAATTGGAGAGCAACTGGGCCTCCTTCCCCTCCTTTTTTTCGCAAAATCATTCGATCAAAACTATGGGAAAGCCATTTAGCCAAATCAATAAATTTGCAAATTTCGCTTTAATTATTCATCTGCGGAGAGCCGAAACCAAAACATGGATTAACTAAAAAACGTTCAGAAATTAAATAAAAATAAAGAGGTTTTTTTAACTGAAAGTAAGGAGCGGCATTAAAACTTAAAACTAGCAGAAATTACCCCGTATATAAAAGGGGCTGCTTCTTCTTCAACGCCCTGCTCTTTATGCTAAAGTTTGTACTGTTTTAAAAAGTAGAGTTGAGAGAAAGAGTCAAACTTTAGTGCAAAGAGCAAAGCGTTGAAGAGGGAGCAGCCCCTTTCATATACGGGGTAATTTCTGTTTGTTTTAAGTTTTAATGTCGCTCCTTACTTTCAGTTAAAAAACTTGTTTTTTTTTATTTAATATACAATCAGGAACTTTTTGTTGGTAACGACCTATAGCTTGTTGCTGGAAATAAATAAACAGAAAATAAATTTTTGTTTCAAAATACATCGTTTTTGTTTTATTTGTGGTTTAATATTTGTGTCTAGACAAAAGTTAATTTCTATCTACATAAAGCAATCCCATAAATTTTATATTAAGTAGAGGTGAAAAAACAATTTTCTAGAATGTATTCCGAATAGTACTATTAACATAAGTTATGGCCAATACACCAATCTTCTGCCAAACGGCACGGGATAGCTGCTAACTTTTTAAACATCAAATTCCCTGGCATTCAGTGTTTTTTCATTTGCTTATAAATTGGTAACAAGATACAAAGATATTTCACAGAAGTAGAAATAATGGTTGAGATAGATTTCGTCCGTAGCCCAAAGTTGCGTCAATTTTCCTAATGAAACTATTAGGATGAAATGAATAGTAAAAATACAGCCAGACTCTCGCACACAAAAATAACAAGGAATAGAAGCCCGATTCTGACTATTTTTAAACGGTTACTGCTGTAATTTGTTTTAAAAACACCATAATAAAATTTGGTGTGACTCTGGGTTAACGACGAAATCTGAACCTAAAATTTTTCTCAATCTAGTTTTTACTATTCTTTCAGTTTGAAAAAAGTTACCCTTTATTTCTATTGCCTTGTTTCTATTTCGTACTTAAGTGAAAACAGAGAATAATTAGCTAATTAAAACCCATTTTCATTTTGTAACAATAGTCTTCAGTTAATCATAATCAAGAGAAAACACTATAAAGTTTGAAACCAACTTTTAAAAACCCTAAAAATTTACTTATATTGTTCTTAAAAGCGTTTTACTTTACCTTTCCACCACACTCCTAATTTGCAAATATTTAGCCCAGATCATATGTTTTTCATGCGCTTTTTTTTATTTATTGATGTCGTCGACAGTGCTTCAATGTCATAAAATATATTTAAGTAAGAGAGTGACATATGGCAAATCACATAGAACTTGTATAATTTAAGATATATATTCACATACTAGCTGTTGGGGTGGCGCTTCGCGCCACCCCAACACCTAGTTGGTGGGGGCGCTTCGCGCCCCCCCCAAGCCCCCCCGCGCGCGTAAGTCGTTACGCGCCATAATAGTTACGCGCCATTGTAGTTGTGTCCCTATGTCCCACCTGTGAATATAGATATATATATATATATGGTTTTAACTACGTAAAACTTGCGAATATACAACATTCTTTGCTGTCCCATTGTCTTTGCATATAAATAGATTGTCAGGTTATCCCCCTGTTTCCCCCGGTGTCCCCGTTGTAGTTGTGTCCCTGTGTCCCGGTCGTCATTTATATTCCCTGTGTCCCGGGTCCCGGTCATCATTTGTATCCCGGTGTCCCGGTCTGTATATACATTCGTTTTTTAGTTTTGTTTTTCTCCTTTATTTTTTTCCTTTTTTTTCTTTTTTAGCTTATTTAGATTTTTAGATTTTTTAGTTTTTTTTATTAGTTTTTAGTTTTTATTTCTTTTTAGTTTTTTTGTCCCGGTCGTCATTTATATCCCCCTGTTTCCCCCGGTGTCCCCGTTGTAGTTGTGTCCCTGTGTCCCGGTCGTTATTTATTTTTTAGTTTTTTACCTTTTTTTAGTTTTTTTAGTTTTTTAGCTTTTTTATTTTTTTTATTAGTTTTTAGTTTTTTTGTAGTTTTTGCCTTTTTTTTAGTTTTTTTAGTTTTTTAGCTTTTTTATTAGTTTTTAGTTTTTTTTTGTAGTTTTTGCCTTTTTTTATTTTTTTTAGTTTTTTAGCTTTTTTATTTTTTTTATTAGTTTTTAGTTTTTTTTGTAGTTTTTGCCTTTTTTTAGTTTTTTCAGTTTTGACGTCACCTGATCCAGTTTTTTCAGGTGACGTCACCTGATCCACGATCCACAGATCCACAGACAACTTATTTTTATATATATAGATAGTTTTTTTTTTTTTACTTATGTCCTGGTCGTCATTTATACTCCCTGTGTCCCGGTGCTTTGTTGATTGCTAATCGAACATTCCTTTTGTCCTGGTCGCTTTCTCTTTGAGTGTCGTCATTTATTAGTTTTTTCCTTTTTTTTTTAGTTTTTTATTGGTTTTTACCTTTATTTTAGCTTATTTTTCAGTTTTTTCCTTTTTTTTAGTTTTTTTTTATTTTTTATTTTTTTTAGTTTTTTACCTTTTTTTAGTTTTTTTAGTTTTTTTAGTTTTTTAGCTTTTTTACTTTTTTTATTAGTTTTTAGTTTTTTTTTGTAGTTTTTGCCTTTTTTTAGTTTTTTCAGTTTTTTTTTAGTTTTTTATTGGTTTTTACCTTTATAGTTTTTTTAGTTTTTTAGCTTTTTTATTTTTTTTATTAGTTTTTAGTTTTTTTTGTAGTTTTTGCCTTTTTTTTAGTTTTTTCAGTTTTGACGTCACCTAATCCAGTTTTTTCAGGTGACGTCACCTGACACATCCATCCACACATCCATCCACACATCCACAGACAGACAACTTATTTTTATATATATAGATTAGGAAGCTGAAGTAAAGTGGTTTTAGCAATGATATAACTAAGTATTTTAGCCATTTTTAAGTTTTTTTTCTGAATCTTATATTGTTTCTTTTGGGTAGGCCTAATGTAGACTAAGATTAGAAACAGTTTTTTTAGTTTTTGGTTAACTATTTTCCGCTGTTTCTGTAATGCGGCAGACAATAGATTTTACTACCCGAGGACGGTGAAGTAAATGCGCTAGCAACACTGACAAAAACAACCATTGTCAGCTTTTAAAAAAGAACTTGTGGAAAATTTATTTGATTTTTAGAAGCTGCTTCTCTGGCCACAAGCCCCGTTGCGGCGGTTGGTGACCCTACTCAGAAGAAGCTAGCACAGCTACAGGCTTAGATAAAATAAGGAGACTACGCTGCTTGCGTCAGCTATGGGGTAGCCATCCTTTGCTAATTTTGAGTTCAATGTCGTCATTTCACAAATGTAGCCTACAGACAGGGGGGATGAAATCTATTTTCAAAACATAGAGGGGGTAGTTCTGGATAAAATTGCAGTCTAGTGGCTCTTTTAAAGAAAGCGTGGTAAATATTCAGTGATTTGCCACTTCTCAAGGAAACATGCTAAACTAATAAAAGTAGGACCAGTAGACTTCTTATTTTAGGCTAGGCTACTTCTGGTATTGATGTATGAGCAGTCCACCACATAAGGGACATGCTAAGAAAATAATTTTTACTTCACAATATGAATAATAATCACAGTTAATGTATTTTGCAGTGGGAGAACCTTTATCTTCACTTCTTTCCTTATTTTCCAGTTTTCCAAGAAATTCATAAGTTTCTTAGAACCTTATATTAACAGAATATATACACCTGCTCCCCCCCCCCAATGTGCAAATATATACCTAGAATTCCATTCTGAATCTAAATATTACCTTCATTTGTATTGTAAATGAATTTTACCCCCACCCCCATCATTTACAAATATATACCCTGATTTGGATTTATTTAGGGGTAGGTATAAAGTCATTTGTGATGCAAATGAAGGTTATATTCAGATTCAGGATACAATTCCAGTATAAAGGCTAATTGCACATTAGGGGGTGGGGGTATATACTCTGTTAATATATGAATTTTAAGAAATTTATGAATTTCTTAGAAAAACAAGGAAAGAAGTGAAGATAAAGGTTCTCCTGCTGCAAAATATACTAATTAGGATTATTACACATATTATGAAATAAGAATTGCTTTCTTAACATGTCTCCTTATGTGGTCAACTGCTCATACATCTATACCCTATTTCCAACTATTGTGGTAACTTCTGTGACAATGCACCTCCCTGCATGGTTCTGGATATAGCCTAGCCCTAGGAATGTATAAGAAACTAAAAGAAAACAATGAAAGGAATCAGATTAGGCCTAGTATCCTTATTCTTCAGAAAAATACACTATTAAATTCCACAGTAAAATACTAGACAAGCTACTTTTTGCTATCTTTGAAAGGGATTAAGTTAGGAAAATGAAACTTTCAGTAATGAATCCAGGACCTTTACCATACTCTGGGAAGGTATTCTCAAGTTACTATATTAACCTTCTTCTGATTTATAAGTCTCAGAAATTTGCCTATTTGACAGGTCTATATATATTGGAATTTTGACAGAACAACATTATACCTCAATCTTTAGTTTCTGTTTCTCTATTTTTAGTTTTGAAAATACAGTTTGTGTTATTTGAGTAGAATTTTAAGTCTTATCACTGGGTATGACAATGAATTTGTTATATCTGACAATGAATGAGCATTATTAAAAACTGTTAACAACTTGCCAGGCCCAGTTTGAATTGTCTATAATGGAACTTCAGATTTATCAAGAGCCTAAACTATTATGCCAAGCAAGCTAAAGAATATTAAAAATGAGAAATATGCCATAGCTGAAGATTTGCTTTGTGGTTGCTTTTCTTGCAAAAAAGAAGTATCTCTTCTAACATTATTTTGGATTATCATACTGTTGAAATAATATCAGGAATATTTTGTTTAAAAAATTTTGCCCTAGCCTATTACAAAGAGGATTGTCACACAAATGTTGATTTACCTCTATCCACAACTGACATAAAATATTTCTAATAATGAATATATAGGAGCAAGTGATAACTCAGAAGAATGTCAAGAATCTTGTTTAAATTTATGTAAAAGATGAGAGTGATGATGCTGAAACTAACCAAAACTGCCATTACCAAAAATAAACTCATAAAAAATTTCAAATATTGGGACTTGACTTCTGTTTAAAAATGACACTACAAAACTTACAGCTACCTATAAACATAGATCTCAAATTTTTAGTACTAGACTGTTTGTAAAAATGGAAGTGCAGTCAAGATTAGTCTTCCAAACAATTGATACCCTTTTCTGCCTTCAAAGTTGTTTTAAGAACAGTTGTAAGTTTTGTTAATTTAATAAAATATGCTGGACATATTTTGAAAGCTGCCAGGAAATTTAGCAGGTGGGTAAGCTACTAGGCATTTAGTTTTTTTTTTTTTACCAAGATTTAGATAGGAATATTTTTCATTTTAATGTATAGACTTTTTTGGTATTATCTTGCTCTCCATAAGAGGGTAGAATATCCCCTCTTGACTTTTGGCTCTTGTCAGTGGTTGGGCATAAACAACAATAAGACTAGGCACCTCCAGTTTGACCTATAGATTGCCAGGCTTGTGGCTTCTTCCACTGGGATCCAGGCTTGGGCAATAAATTAGAATAGAGTGTCCCCTCTCATGCTGGTATCCATGCCACTCATGCCCAATGTGCATTTGTGTTTAATAAAGTGTCACCAATCCATTCTATTATTGTTTCCTCATTACAGAAATATCTTTACACATTTCCAAAATATTTCAGAATACTCAGAGATATAATCATATATGAAATGATAATTCTTAAATAAGGTTTTAAGAAAAAAAATGAGCACCATACTACTTCAGTTTGGGATTAAAATCTGAGTAAACATGTGTTTGAAATTTCCAATTTTTAAAAGCCTTAATCTTGGAACTTAATAACAAAAAGAAAAGCAGTATGCAATTGAATAATTTTGTTTCATTTTGATAGTGCTTGTAGTCATATTGGAACTGGAACTATAGAGGCTTTTTGAATTTTGTCTGTCAAGAATAGGTTCTAAGTCTAAATTATAACCTGGGAAGGTCTTTTGAAGTTTATATCCCTACCTCTCCAAAATCTGTGCTGTAAAAATTTAGTGCTACTAAGTGAGACTCAGGAGTGCTGATGAAAAAGTAGCATGACACTAGCAGTTACATTACCTTGCTGTGGTGCTAATCTTAATAGCAACATTTGCAAATGTTGGGAACCAAGGTCAAGAGGATCTATTTTCAACAGGACAACTGAAAGCCACATTTTGATTAACTGGAAAAATAGTATATTTGCTGCAATTGGTAATACCTCAAGTCATTAGACATAAGAGAATGTCACCATCATAGGAATGGTTACTTGTATAAGGAAGGTAATTAGGGTCAAAAAGAAAAGATGGGATATGATGTGTAAGAATTTGGATGGTGCTGTAGACAATGACATGGCATTTAAAAAGAACCATGATTTACACCTTGAAAAATGTGAATAACATTACTAACCCAGCTCCCTAGCCCCTTGCAAAGTAATGTATCCTGATACTACTCAATGGTGGCAATTGGGGGTGAAGTGGGCATTTGCCCCCTCCAAGATTTTCTCCCTGACAAATTTTGAAAAATATCTTATATTTTGATATTTTTGTTGAAAAATGAGTTTTTTGCACCTTTATTGAAAAAACTGAATAAAGCACCCCATCCCCTATCCCCATCCTACATTTTCATGAATTAACATCACTGATGTTACTTCCATGAATATGCACAGTATAATACAACATATAAAATAGAATATATAGCTTCCAGTATTGTTTCTTCCTTCTTATTGCCCTCTTAAGGGGTTCCAGAATGAATAGACACGTCTTTGGCTGGTATACTTACTTGACAAAGGGATGCTTCAAAATCAAGAGTATTTACCACTGAAAAACTGAATTCTTGAAATAATATAGAGAATCATCAGTGGAACAACAGGATTCTATGAAACTATACTGTCATATTACAAACTGTAGAAAAGAAAAATTCATAAGCCTGACCTGGTGAAATTACTGATTCAAAATCTTGGCTATGAACTGGTAGTCTCAATCATCAGTAAAACAGTTTTTTCATGATCCAGACTGTCAGTAGAATGGGAAGTTTATAATCCAGGGGCCCTTTTCACTGACAAACCAAAATGTATGTTTGCAATCCAAATTGTAGATTTGCTGTTCTGCTGGTAATCCAGGTTATGAAAATTCTGTTCTACTATCAATTGTGATTTTAACTTCATAATCTAGATTGGGAATTTGAAAACTATCCATGAAAAGAAGATTGTGGATTTGGATTGTTAATTTTACCCTGTTGTTAGTTGAGTTTATAACCATTATTTGTCTATGGGTTGCAATTCGACAGTCTAGCCTAATAAACTGGTTTTTAAAAACTTCTTTGTTCCACTAATAACTGTCAATCTGGTCTTAAGAATCCAGCTTGTCAGTGGAATAAGCTTCAGGTTATAATTTACACTGGGTTTGTGAGTGGGAAAGGCTTTAACTCTAGCAATGCATTTCTTGAATTTATCCATATTCTCAGCATCAATTGTGCTAATAAAGAAATAATCACTTCATGCTAATTCTCACTGGATTAGACTATACCCTGTATACACATGTCTTGCAAATGTTTTTTTTTAGGAATTCAACCTAAAACTACTATGGTCAGTAACACTTAACAGAGCTAGTGGGAAAATATCTGTAATAAATTAATCATCAGTGGCAAAAACAGGGTCAGGTAGGGTTTCTGACCTTCCTTATGTGTAGTTGGAAGTATAATTATTTAATACAAAGAATCATCTTCAAGGTAATTAAGGAATTGTCAAATGGGAGCAATTGAAGTTTACCTGGGTCAATCAATACAATTTATACAGAGGAGGCTAAAGTCAGCAAATATGACTGATTTTCTTTTGCATTTGTGAATTGAACTACCCCTACTCCTGTTTATTGTAATTTTTGTTTGTATTAAGTTGGAGTTGATGATTCATTTTAGTTTCTGTTTGGTTCAAATTTCACATATTATTATTATTACACTACCTCCACTTGTTATAATTTATTATCAGTCTTTACTGTTCTATAAACTACTTTTTTGTCAAGATGCTTTTTGAATTAATTTTTCTGAAAAGTGTAGTGCAAGACTACAAAAAAAAATTGTCTTTTGGTAATTTTTCAAGTAAGGGGGTGAGGTATTTAATTGATGTAATAGATTAGAGATATTTTTGACAGACACCCATTATTTGCCTAATTTAGATTAAACAAATTTTTCATACTTAAAAAAACAATTAGCAATGGATATCTGAATAATTTTTGTTAAGAAATCCTGTATATACCCATTGATTATATGTTCAAAATATCCAGTTTTTACTTTGGTTTTGTTTAGTTTAATCCTCTGTGTTGATATTTTGTCTTTGCTTTTACTTCATTTCCCCCTTCTTATTCCAGGTTTATCCAATCATGCCTGAAGTATTTAAAGTATTGTTTACGGATGGCATTTATTATTACAAATAACATTTACTGCATACCAACTCATTTAGCATGGATGACCTTTTTTTGGCCCTTGAAGAGATATTACATTACTCTGTGGCTTGCTATTGAATCTCAACTTTATGAATGGCTTCTCACTATGGTGTCTATTTGGTGCTACAGTGCAGGCTATAATGGTAAGTCTAGCAAAAAAAATAGGGTAAACCAGGCTTAACATGAATTGTCTTATCAAGTCAATTAAATGTAGAGAAAAGAAAAATAGAACGTTAAAAAAGACCTTATTGGCTTGTTTTGATTAAATGATATCTACCATTTAAGCATTTCCATTTTCTCGATTTTTTACTTATGTTTATGTGTTTTATTTTTTTAATGGATTTTTGTTTTTACTACCTTTTTTTATTGATTTCTGTAATTTTCGTTATCTAATTTTTAGTAGGATCTTTTTTTTCAATTTATTTTTCTGTCATTTTTTTTCTCATGGTGACATCAGTTGTGAAAATTTTCTGTTTGTCTTGCCAATAGCCATTTTATAAATGAAATAAAACTCCTTCTGAATCAGTATAGATGGTCTTCTGATGATTATGTATACCAGGAGTTGATTTCATTTGTCAACTGTTGTATTTTTTTTTATTAAAACTAACACCTACCAGTTTCATGAAGAACTAGTAATTATGAGAAGGGCCATGACAAGTGGCTCTTGTTGCATTGACCATGGCAGTAATTGTTCGGGAAGTTTTCCTAGAATAAGACTAGCATACATACGTAACAATAGGGTGGTAATTAGAGGGGAGGAAATATTACCTTTTCTTAATATTTGTCTGAAGAACCTCCTTGGAAATTAAAAATAAAATGTGCTTTTGTTCATATGCTGACCAGCAGACCCTCTCACACATGCCTAAAGCTATGTAAACCCGTACACTTGCTATTAGACTACCAACACAATTGCCACGTAAAATACTTTAGAATGACTGGGAATTTCACAAGAAATATCAACTAAGTTTGAATTTTAGAAGGAAATGTATTACCTTCTTTCTGGGGAAACTCTCTGTTGAACCCTTGCCAAAATTGATGCAACACTCGCATGAATCACCATCATCATGAAGCTTATAGACAGGATTTTTTATAAAACAACTAGTCTATAAAGTAATTAATTAAAATAAAACAGTCTTTAAATATTTAGTTTTTTGTTTGCTTTCTGGGTTTTTAGTTCTCTTTCTGTTTCATTTTTTCAGCACTAGAGATACATCTTGAATTTCTGTTGGAAATGTGTACCTTATTTTCTTTGCTATTATTTTTCTTTTGCTATTATGCTAATATGGACTTTCTCTCATTTTTCTTTATTTTAAAATCTGACATTTTTTTTATATTTTGATTGGAAAATGCTATGAGAAAGAGACTCAAAACTAAAATTTTACGGAACAGGGTAAATGTGCACTTTTTAAACCCTTCGCTCATCGTAGACTTTGAGATGTCGCAACTGATGTTTTGCACTGGAGTGACCTCTCTGTAGTTGAGGGCTCGACAGCAACCATTCTTGATCCTAGCATTGCTGTATCTCCGAAATCCCCCAAGAGGCTCAAAGTCGGAATTGATGGTAGGTAATCACGTTTTTCATGGCTTGCTTCCTCCATGACTGTAGTGGGAGACACTTTAAACATTGCTTTGACATTGCTTCGTCAGAACGTCTTAATACATTGCTGAACCACCAGAGACATTTATATTTGACGACGTTTGATTTGGGTGACTGGTTCCCAGCCCTACTACAGATGGTGCCATTGTAGGATGGCACCTTTCAGCCTGCTGCTGCCATCACCATGGACTCTTTCAGGCTGATCAGGTTGGTGAAGAGGTAAATGGTGCAGAATGAATTCTAAAATCCAAGATCTAATTCTAAAATCTAAAGAACCTATCATTGGGAAAGTTTGAGAAACCGTAAGCTATAGTAGGGATTTAGTCCAATGGGATTCAGAAAAAAATAAAATGGGAACTTCCTGGCAAAACCATCTAACACCATAAATTGAGCAGAAGAGAAAATTTTTGGAGTGGAAGCATTTCTTTATTGTTTATTAGATTTTTTCTAAATCTGGTGGAAAGAATTGGCATAACTTTTTTTCTTTCTTAATGACTTTTTTTCTGCGCGACCTTGGCCGTTTATCATTCACGCAAGAATTTAACGACTCACTGAAATTATTTTCTTTTTGACACGTAAGTCGTAAAAAGATCCTGCTTCTCGGATATTGATTATAAAAAAAAATAAAGCGAAACATTCCCATAACAAAAAATACAGTCATCAAAATTCTTGTTGTTCTGAAAACGTTTTTCATTAGTCCGTTTCGTGTCTTTTATTCGACATAAAATTTTTAAGCATCATCTGTCCTTTTTTTCTGGGTCATCAAAACATTGTACGAGTGCTGAAAGTATCCTGGATTATGACTCGTAATGTGTTTCTTTTTGCGAGGGGTTAGTTGGTCTTTCATTTGCACCGAATTGTTCATCATATTTGAAATTTCAGTAATTTTGTCTTGGGGATAACAATCTCCCTACAGCCCTGAGGGCAAGGCCTATAAGTTATATTAGTTGCCCATTATTTACATTTAAAATTTTATGGAAGGGATGGTTGTATGAACTTCAGAGGTGGCTTATTCAATTGGAAATCAGAAGTCCTAATGTCCTTTTTATGTGTCAGAGAGATTGGTGGGCAATTAGACCCCCCTCCCCTGCCCTCTTTTCCACAGTTCTTTTTCTGTTGTGTAAATTGTGGCTGAGAATTCAACAATATAGGCAAACTAATTTGACTTCTCGGTTAGTGGTTTCAGCGGATTGTGTCAAGGCGTCCAATGGTTTGGCTGGGGTGGCGAGGGCGTGAATCTGTGGAAAATTGTTCCAGATGGAGAGTGAAGATTTGAACAAAAAAAAAATTCCTGTAAAATGTCAGGTTTCTGTCGGATGTGACAGATTTTGATCTTTTTGGTTATTATTGGCCTTCCAGGGGATAGCTGCCCCCCTTCATTGAATAGATGCTGGAAACCACTCATTCTCATTCATTGTATATATGCTGGACACAAAATTGGGATTGGTTTAGATTAGTCCCCCTCTCTCTCATTATCTAATCATTATTAACATTTGTAAACTATTTAGAACAATATTACGCGCTGTTCACTAAATTGCAAAAAAAAAATTGCTTCTAGGGTGATCGATTTTTATGTAAAATTCAAGTAAAATTTCACTTCGAACTCAGTGTAAGTAAAAATTTATCTTTAGTAACATGAATTTACGAATTAACGACGCGAAGTTTAAGCTGTAACAATTTCGAGGATCTAACATAATGTCATTATTTTATAGTTACAAGCTAAAAAAAAATCCGTGTCAAAATTATTGGCAAAGGAATTGAAAGGAGCTGTATTTTTGGAGCTATATCAGGCATGGGGGAAATAATTTAAAAACAAAATAATTTTAATTTATAGTTTGAATCATGAATGCCTAGAAGTTCAAGAAAATTTAAGGTGCCGACGGGGGCTTAGCTCCAACGTCCCCGGCACCCGAGGTGCCTGTGTACGTCTCCAGGCGATTTAGCAGCAAGACATTATTTAGGGTGAGGTTAGGGGGTTTGACCCCCCCCTTCCGAAATGTTTGCCCGATTCCTAAAATCGTAACAAAATGAATCTAAACAAATTTTTGATGAGTTTTTTAAAGTTTTTCCCGCATTCCCACGAAAAAAACCCTGGATACGATACGACCATGTTTAGCAGTATTCTGTAGAATTAAAATTCTGCTGCGGAAATTTGATTTTAAACAAAAGACCTCTATATGCAGTTTTTATAGTAGAGGGCTAGAGGGCACCGAATTAAAAAAAGAAGCGTGGGGGGGGGAATCAGCCAATATAAGCTAAAATCATTTCGCACTTAACAGCTTAAGAGGATGTAGCTGCCCTTTTAAGGTGTGTTTGTCTATTGAAATCAGCAGATTGTTAATTTCTGAAATTTACGGACGAAAAGCCTGGTCAAATTTAAGTAATTATTTTTTGCTTATTTTTCCACTCTGAAAGTTGAAAACACTAGCGAAAAAAACGTCTTAATTTTTAAAGAATCAAAATAAATAGCTTAGAAAACCGTAGCTTTCAAGTTTGAATAAACCTAAGATGGATACAGAGGTTACGGACGAGTGTGGGCAAATTTAACTATTTTCCTTATTTTCCACAGTGGATGTTGAAAATATGGTACTGCTCTAAAAACTTCTCAATTTTTAAACAATCAAAACAAATAGCTAAGAAAACCGCGGTTTTCAAGTTTGAATAAACCTAAGATGAATACGAAGGTCAACAATGTTTTATTTTGACGTCCTGATATTTTAAGGACAGTTCTTTATTAAAAAAAAAGCCTTTTTAAGCATCCAAGACGTCAATTTTTTTATTTTATTTTTATTCAAAATCCATTCTTCAGATATCTCTGTGACTAAAAAAAAAAAAAAAAAAAAAAAAAAAAAAAAAAAAAAAAAAAAAAAAACTTCGAACATCTTGAGATCATCACTTTCATCACTTTTTCCTTTTTCATCCTAATCATTGGGAGAATGAGATAGAACAAAGTAGGAGCTAATATAGAAGATTGGAGGACGGACTAGATTGGGAAATTAATTCAATTTACTCAAAAGTTTTATATCTGCTACGGTTTGTGAGTAAAAAGTCTAAGAAAAAAGAATGAAATACATTGTCGATCTATCAACCTGTACTCCCAGTTTTCAAGATATGTAACAGAACATATAACATTATCGGTATATCAACATATAACATTATAAGAACATTGGTGCTTTTCGTCGGGTACATTATAAAAACATACAGCGATGGTCCTGACTGGCCTGTCAATTAAAATGCTAACTACAAAATGATGCAATAACAATACACATCACAAATTAACCTGACACATTACAATCTCCATTTATTTAAAGATTTCGACAAACGCTGGCATAAAGCTCTTTCTGTAACGCTCACATCTTGCATTGATTGGATTTAGAACTAGAATTTTTTGTGCTTTTGATCGAGGTAAACGGGGCTTTGGTGGGCAATACGGGGCTGGGTTTTTTACATTGGAAGTGGGGTTTGCGACGCAGATTATTCGACAAACGCTGGCATAAAGCTCTTTCTGTAACGCTCACATCTTGCATTGATAGGGTTTAGAAGTAGAATTTTTTGTGCCTTTGATCGAGGTAAACGGGGCTTTGGTGGGCAATACGGGGCTGGGTTTTTTTTACATTGGAAGTGGGGTTTGCGACGCAGATTATTCGACAAACGCTGGCATAAAGCTCTTTCTGTAACGCTCAAATCTTGCATTGATAGGATTTAGAACTAGAATTTTTTGTGCTTTTGATCGAGGTAAACGGGGCTTTGGTGGGCAATACGGGGCTGGGTTTTTTACATTGGAAGTGGGGTTTGCGACGCAGATTATTCGACAAACGCTGGCATAAAGTTCTTTCTGTAACGCTCACATCTTGCATTGATAGGGTTTAGAAGTAGAATTTTTGTGCCTTTGATCGAGGTAAACGGGGCTTTGGTGGGCAATACGGGGCTGGGTTTTTTTTTTACATTGGAAGTGGGGTTTGCGACGCAGATTATTCGACAAACGCTGGCATAAAGCTCTTTCTGTAACGCTCAAATCTTGCATTGATAGGATTTAGAACTAGAATTTTTTGTGCTTTTGATCGAGGTAAACGGGGCTTTGGTGGGCAATAAGGGGCTGGGTTTTTTACATTGGAAGCCTGGTTTACGACTCAGATTATTCCCGAAATTAGTGCAAAGAGTAACACGTCGGGCTGCCAAGGTAAGGCGGTGAAATAACTTGAGGAGGAGAATGTAAGGCTCTTTATAATATAATAATAATATTTATTTCTAACTCACTTACATCAAAAAGATAAATAGTGGAGTAAAAACTTGAAGAAAAACGGGAAACAAATAAAAAAAAAAAAAATGTGATACAAAAAAAAAACAAAAAAAAAACGAGAGTCAACATAAGACATTAATCATACAAACGGATCAGACCGTGGTGAGGCGACAAACGCCGATACGCCGTTTCTGAGAGCTTTTTGTGTAGATCAGTCAGCTTCTCAGTAATATTCGGAAGATGGAACTTTTTGATTATCTTTCGATTCCTATACCACAGAGAAAGATAGAGAAGAAATTTACAGAAACGGAAATAAGAGGATCGAATATCGCTAATATCTTTTTTCTTAAATATAGGGTAAAGCCCAGAAAGGTAAAGAACAGAATGATCGGAAAAAGTAGAATAAAGCTTACCAAGGGCAATACGATTGTATTTCCCTCGATTGGCTACAATTTTAGAGTAACCAATCTGGATTTTCACTCTAGCATCCCAAACAGCACGCTCCCGAAGAGTTTTAAGATTTTTTGTAAGTGTAATACCCAACCACCGGATCGAATCTACATGAGGGATAGAAAAATTTTGAAAAATTAGAGGCCTAGGAGAAGAGGGAACATTGAAAGAAAGATACTCACATTTATCAACATTAAGCGAAAGACCGATTTTAGTAAAAGAAGAAGAAAGTTTATGAACCATCTGCGATAGACTGAGTTTAGACCGGCTAATTAGAAGAATATCATCAGCATAAGCAAGGTAAGAAATATCACTCAAACCAACAAAACACATAGAAGAAATATTCTCAAGAATACCAGAGATACAAAATTTGAAAATACTAGGAGATAACACTCCACCCTGCCGTACGCCCCGACGAACAAGAACATTAGAAGATGAAAGGGCACCATTAGTTTTAATTCGAAGATAAGAATTACTATACCAAAACTTTAGAAGAAAAATAACTGTAAGGTTAATACCGTGACTATAAAGAGAGTAAAGAGCCTGACTATGTACAACACTATCGAAAGCCTTAGAAAGATCAAGAGCACAAATATGAAGACCATACCCTTTAGCCGAAGCATCTTTAAGAAGGAAAGCAAGAGCACGGTTAGCGTGCTGGCACCCGATGCCAGACCGAAAACCAAACTGATTCTCCCCGAAATTAGCATTCATACTTATGAAAGGAAGTAGGATGTGTTCAAGGATTTTACTAAAATTACAAGCAACCGTTGCGGGTAATTCAGTTCATAAGCATCCAGCTTGGTGGAAACAACCTTGAGTAGTTGTTCCACACGATTCACCTTTGTTGACAGCCTAGAATACGCGACAGCGGGCAAAACCGGGACTTCGGTTGGAGACTTGATCACATAAATCGGAGTTGATACCTCCTCAGAGTCCAGTTTCTTAATAAAATCAAGAATATCTTTCACATTGTTCGCAGAAGCTTTCGCACCAATGCGCCGGGGGCAATTATCATTAGGCGCAAACCTTCGCCCAAAATTCGCTTTTCACATCAGCAATAACACCGCATTCAAAAAAGTCTATTGCGTGTTGAATAATAGTAGCGTCTTCAATACCTTCTTCCCAGTTGTTTTGCAAAAAGTTCATTACCGGGAAATGCACATACTCTCTGTTATCCATTATCCTTTACTGGGAAAAACCAGTCAAACTGGTCAAAGAGCACGACTGTTTCATACTTATGCGTCACTATAATCCCTATTGCGAAATTTTGATTTTGATTCTCAGGTCTCACGTAAAGCTTTTAGAGCAACTCCAGCCGAATTTCGGTCAACGTGTATTCTTGTGACTTGAGTATCAACTTAAATTTATGAAAGCGATTTGCTTGCTTGAGAAGGTGGGCGTGGAAGTGATTGGTTAATTAAGCGATTAAACTTGTTCATTGCCAAATAATTACAATTTAATTATTGGCTATTGGGAATTTTTTAAGGTATTACAACTAGTTTCAGCTAAGTAGCAATTATATTTGTATTGCTGACAAAAATCAGAAGGAACAAATAAAGAGCAGTCTAGATTTCAATACTAAACTAAAATGCATAATTCAAAAGTTATTATGCATTAATTTTTTCCTTTGGGAAGCCAAAATTGTTTAAGCTATAAAATTTACGAAGCATAGTGCTACTAAGCAATTTATTTCCACTTTGGTAAATTTTGATATAGAAACATTTAAACAAAAGTTAATTTTGTGTGCCACTAGCGAGAGCCAGCTTCACTTGTGAAGCAAAACACCTGCCTTGCTTCACTTGAGCGGAAGCTTCGGTCTTGGATTCTCCGGAAGTGGCCGCTCGATTGGGTTGTTGAAGCCCTTTTAAGGCCGTGATTAAGTGAACTGATGGAGCTCGAAAATCCCATGTTAAAATTGAAAAGTTATATTTAAAAAGTACTCAAGTATTCATTGGCGGAAGATACCGCTTTTAATATCAGGCCGTAGGTTCTTGAAGATGCTACAAAATGTTTGCTAGGATTTTGCTCTATTTCCTCTAATTGCTTAGAAATCTTAGAAAATGTCTAGCTCTTTTTCACAAGTGTACTCTATGAAAGGATATTGCTTTTAGAACAAAATTGGTACTATCATGAGCAGAAGACAATAGCCTGTAAGATGATTTCAAACATTTTTCGATGTACTTTTCCTGTTTTCGAACGGTCCCATAGAATATATTCAGATACCTGAACTTCTTACAAGTTTTTTGACAGAAAGAATCGTTCCAGATCCCCCTAGAGACCAAATTGACAAGCTGGTATAATTAACCTGCTATTTCCGCCAATGATCAAGTGCTATTTGAAGGGTTTTTGACATTCGACGGTCTCTAGAGAATTGAGAGACAGAAGGCTACCCTAACTTCAATTTTGAAGCGCGATGTTTTCGAGTTCACTTAATCACGGTGGAGTCATATATCTGTATATCGTGTAGTAATGCAAATATCTCTACTTATTGATCACTGCTATAACTGCCATGGTAGGCTACCCTTTTAAATTACTGTTTTGGTTTGGATCTCAAGAACGGTGTAAGAGAATTGAATTCTATTGTTCGTAAATGCTATTAGTTTGTAGAGCACATGATGTGCGTTAAAACATAGTAAGTTACCTCAGGTTGACGTCCCTGGTAATGGTAAGTTTCGAGTCAAACATACCGGTAATTTTACCACAGGTGGTAAGCGTTGTGTGCAAAAAGGGTTTGATTAAATCCGCTCCCTCCTAAAAGAACTGTAGCTTCAAAAACATTGTATCCTCAAATTCCCTGTGTCAGTTTCTATGGGTGTAAATATTTTTTTTAGAATGCCTTTCTATTTACTATTAAAACGAAATCAAATAAAGAATGATGACCTTTAAAATTACTTTTATCTACAAAAAATCTACAAAAATTTTATCTACTTTTATCTACGAAAGTTGAATATTGGACGGTTTTAAGATATGAGTTTTTCCTTTTCATTTTGTTTTTGTGTTGAGTTTGTATTTTTTCCTTTTTTATACATGTTATATTTATGTTACTTTCTTTTCTTTTCTTTTCCCTTTGATAAAGGCTACCGGGCATGAAGCCGAGATTTTTGGACTTTTATTTTTACTAGTATTGATTTTATTATTATGTGTTTTTGTATATTCATTTTTCAAAATTACATCCATTTTTTCATATTTTTTATTTTGTTTTAATTTTAGGGGTATTGTGCCTCAGCCGTCAGTGATGCAGTAATCAATCAAAGTCGTTGTTTCTAGATTAATTTCTCTTTGAAAAGCTTGAAATATTGAAGCATTTGTTGCAATCGGTGAATATGGTTACCGGGCTCCTTATTTGACTTTCCAAGTAGCATTCTTCTTTTTGTTTACATCTTAGTAAAAAGTAGTCTATATTCTGCTTAGCAACCTAGTCCTGACTGTTTTATAATAAGTAACAAAGTTTAAAAACGAAAGATTCTATATTCATTTATATGTTTGCTTGTTAAATCCAAATAAACTTGACTTTATTTCAAATTCTAGTTGTAATGAACAAATGTTGCTTGTTTTGAATTTTTTAAATTCTGCTGGGTGATAAAGCATTGTAGGTGGCGCTAGTTGTTTTGTAATTCTTGTTAGTCCTATGTTATGTTGTGTTCGAACATCTCAAGATTACTTATCAGAAAAGCTCGATTTCTTATCCTTAGCGTTTCACGAGAAGTAAACTGCGTCAGAGGTTAGTAGTATTAGGTCCTGTCTTCATCATGGCCTTTTTAGGCGAAGTCAGCTGAGTAAAAACAGTTTTTTGCTCATCGAAAAACAGACTTTTCTGAAAAAAGCCACTGAACACGGCCTGGATTAGTTCTCGAATAAGCCACGCCGACTAACCCTATAAAATGCAGGAGTGACGTCATATAGAAACAAAAATTCAATCTTTTCAAAAATGGAAAAAAATGTGAAATTAAATGGAAAGAACAAAAAGAGACAGTAATTGTAAAACTTGACACACCTTCAGGGGTCTGTAAATAAGATGTGATTACAGGTAAGTACACGTGATTAATGTTTTTATTCGCCTAATTGCATATAGTGTTTCAGTTGACAAGTTGCCCGATAAGTATTTGTTTATGTCTTTTGCGGATTCCATCCAGGGACCTTAATATTAAGCGGATAAGGGCTGTTCTAACGCACTATTAAAGTTCCGCAGTTTTCTCTTATCAATTTCCCATATTCTGCAGTGAAAACACTAAGGAAACTATTCATTAAACTATACCCATTATGGGCTGTCAATAAAATAATTTTAACTTGCTTAAATTCTTCATTGTTTGTCTGAATATCCTCTTCATATCTGTGTCTAAATAACGGTATCTTTTTAGCAGGAAATGGGGTGGAAATAATAATAAACCGTAAACGCCTCATTTTAATTCTTTCCGTTTCTTAGTGAGTATTAAATTGGTAATAAAAAAGAAGTTGAGAATAGGAAAGGGAATTTAATTGAAACACAAATTATTCCGCTATGTTGTTGTTGAAATAGGCTCTATTCTTGGCAACTTTTCATCATAAAGATATAGCTTTAAACTAGATAAAGTTTCTTGGATTTTATTTAACTTGATTTGGTTGATAATGGGTAGAAGAGCTCTGCGCGTTTTGCGAATAATTGTATGTAAAAACCTATAAAATCAGGGCTATAAGTTTCTTTTCTTTGCATACATAGTCTTTAGAAAAACGATTTCCGTGAAGGAAACAACTAAGACAAAATACTTACTAGAATTTTTTAGAAAGGTCATAATCATGCCTGCAGAGTAATGCCAGATGAAGGGTAATTGAAGCAATTGGGCCCCGGGTTTGAAAGGGCTCCGCGCTGCTATCAAAATACATTTTTTTCTCGAAATTGTGAAATATTCTTAACAATTCCTGTAAGCGTTGTTCCCTGAGAGAGATCATTTTCAAGGCTAAAACTAATAAAAAACTGTCTGTCATCAACAATGAATCGGGAATAGATCAAATAGTTAAGCAATTATTCCGGCTGAAACTGAAAACGCTAGGAAATTATATTTTCAGACAGATTTAAGAGAATTTACAGAACAAAAACCTAGAAACTTCATATTCGATTATGTAAGTTTAAATTAAATATAAAAAAAATAAAAAATTTACCTTAAAGTAAGGAGTGACATTAAAACTTAAAATGAACAGAAATTACTCCGTATATGAAAGGGGCTGTCCCTCCTCAATACCGTGCTCTTTACGCTAAAGTTTGACTCTTTCTCTCAACTCTGCTTTTTTAAACAGAAAAAAGCTTTAGCGTAAAGAGCGGGGTGTTAAGGAGGGACAACCTTTTTCATATACGGAGTAATTTCTGTTCGTTTTAAGTTTTAATGCTGCTCCTTACTTTCAGTTAAAAAGTTTTTTTTTGAAAGTTTTTAAATTAATGCCTGTTTTGATTTTGGCTCTCCGCACATAAATAATTAAAACGAAATTTGCATATTAATTCATTTTTTTTGGTTGAATGGCTTTCTCATAGTCTTGATCTGACGATTTTGAGAAAAAAGGACCGGGGGAGGAGGCCTAGTTAACCTCCAATTTTTTGGTTACTTAAAGAGGCAACTAGAATTTGTAATTTTTGCGAATGTTTTTATCAGTAAAAATATACGTAACGTACGAATTGACTTACGTAACGAACTTCTATATTCGTATGTTTTTACTTATTCGTATGTACCCCCTCGTCAATACCTCGCTCTTTTATACTAAAGCTTAAATTTTGTCCCAATTCCTTTAGAATGACCCCTGAATCACAAAACCCGTAGAATAAATAGTTGTAATTACTAAAAATACTTCAGCGTAAAGAGCGAGGTTTAAGGAGGGGGTGAACCCCTCATATGCATAATAATTTATGTTCGTTTTAAGTTTTAATGCTGCTCCTTACTTACAGTTGAAAAAACTTTTTCATATTTAGTTTTTCATTTTTTTTTTGTTAATGCTAGAAATTCCTACGTCCCTTTCATGGAAGATATTTCCCATGACAAATTCCTCCATGGAAAGTTCACCCCCACATAACCCCCTTCCCTCCACCCCTCCTCACGCCATCCAAAAAATCCCCCTTGAAACGTCGGTATACTTCCCAATAATAATCACTGGTCAAATTTTGTAACTTGCAGCCCCTCCCACGGGGACTATGGGGGATTAAGTCGTCCCCAAGGAAATAATTATTAGGTTTTTCGACTATGCTGAATAAAATGGCTATCTCAGAATTTTGATCTGGGGACTATGGGAAAAAATGAGCGTGGGAAAAATGAGTTTTGGTCACTTAAAAAGGGCGCTAGAACTTGTAATTTATGTCAGAATGAGCCCTCTCACGACATTCTAGGACCACTGGGTCGATACAATCACACCTGGGAAAAAAACAACAACAAAAAACAAATAAACACGCATCCGTGATATGTCTTGTAGCAAAATATACAAAATTCCACGTGTTTGTGGGTAGGAGCTTGTAACTTCTACTGCATGGTTCTCTGATACGCTGAATCTGATGGTGGGATTTTCGTTAAGATTCTATCACTTTTAACGGGTGTTTCTTTATATTTTCTAAAATAAGGCAAAATTTTTCAGCCTCATAGCTTTTGATGGGTGAGACTAAACTTGATGAAACTTATATATTTAAAATCAGCATTAAAATGTGATTCTGTTGATGTAACTATTGGTATCAAAATTCCGTTTTTTAGAGTTTTGGTTACTATTTAGCCAGGTCGCTCCCTACTGCAGTTCGTTACCACGAACTGTTTGATATTCAATGATATTTTTTTGTATTTTGTTAAAGAAAAATGATTGTATATTTGTTTATTTATTTATGCATGTATCTATGTGTATTTTTTTCTCGAAAACGGCTCCATATTGTTTTTTTTTTTGGAAAATTGACACCCAGAAATTTTCTGGCATGAAAAAAACGATCTAGATAGGTCACTAGTTTGAGAGAACATCCTAAGAGTCTTAATTTTGGAAACATGTCATATGTGTAACTTCATATTATGAGCATATTTCAAAAGCACAAATATGTAATCTCCGTCTCAGGATTGGTTCTGTCGTTTCCAATATTTATGAGACATGTAAAAATACGCTAGAAACATGACTAAGTATAAATACCAACTGTAATCTATTTAAAAAATGTGTGAATTTTAATATAAACTTCATATTATGAACACATTTCAAAAGCACAAATACGTAATTTCCACCTCAGAATTGTTCTGTCGTTTCCAGTATCTATGAGGCATTTAGAAATACATAAGAAACATAACTAAGTATAAATACCAACTGTAATCTATTTACAAAAGGTGTGAATTACAATATAAACTTCATATTGTGAGCACATTTCAAAATCACAATTACGTAATTTCCGCCTCAGGATTGGTTCTTTCGTTTCCAGTATCTATGAGGCATGTAAAAATACACAAGAAACATGACTAAGTATAAATACCTACTGTAATCTATTTACAAAATGTGTTTTCAGCAGTTTCACAATACCTAGAGGAGAGAGAAGTAAACCACCAATTGCTTAAAATGAACAAATTGAACCATCAAATGAGACAAGATCAAGAGGACGACCTGAGAAATCTATGTTTACAATGGGTGGAAAGGAACGGCCTAGACTATCTTATGTTACAAGACCAATCCAAGCAGCTTTTTTAAAGACAGATGTTTAGAACAATTTTGTAATTTTTTTCTTTTTTTTTAACACAAATCCTTGTTCAACTTAAGATTTACTGTGCCTTAATTTATACTGTGCTTTACTGTGCCTTAAATTATAATATATTCATGAATGTAATCGCAATTTCAGTTGTAGAAATGGGAGACGACATCTCCATAATTTCGGAAGATGAAGCTCTTTTTATGTATAATCACCAAAGTACTGCAGACGTTCCTTTGATTATGTGCACTATGACCAGCAAGAAAAAGTCCACGAAGACTATGATGTGGATTATGGATACACTTTTCAAGTGGACGAACTTCGGCTGGGTGTCGCAAATCCATAAGGACTTCTTCATTGTTTCGGTGAGATGCTTTTCCTGTTTTTTTTTTTTTTTTTTTTTTTTTTTTTTTTTTTTTTTTTTTTTTTTTTTTTTTTTTTTTTTTTTTTTTTTTTTTTTTTTTTTTTTTTATTACAAAAAGAGGGATGAGGAAGACAGGCAAAATCAACCACGTAAAATTTTCCACGTAAAATCAACCGAAAAAGAATTTAATATCCTTGGTGTCAGATTTTGACAAAACTTGGTACGTGCTTTCTAATCAAGCATACAAGGCTTTTTTTTTCGGGGGGGGGGGTTTACTGCCGTTAACATTTTTTTTCTACTACTCAACTTTCTTGTATTATAAAAGGCAGATACTAAAGTTGAGTATCTTTGGAAAATATTTTGTACCCCTTAATTATGATTTAATTTTAATGAAAATCGGTGTTGTTTTTCACTAATATAGGAGCAGAAAAAATATTGGTTAAAGTATAAAGGTACCTCCAACACAGAATATAATTGTCAGTAAATGATCTTTTCGGGGGATCCATCTAGTTTTTCGTTAATGGGACTATTGTAACATATAGCCTTTAATTTTTTTCTTGCTCAAACTGTTAATGAAAATAAACCAAGAAAGAATTAATAGTTTCAGCTTATTTTTCTATTTTTGCTTCAATTTAGTATTTCCATAAACTCTTAAGACCTAATTTACAAGGCCAAGTAGCGTGTAAAATTTGATTTTCAGAGCTCCTCGATAGTAAAGGATATTCCAGGCGCGTACACATATATTTTTTACGTTTATTAGGCGAAGGGAAATATTTGTCAGAAATCCAGAACTTAGGATTCTATAAAGATAACTTCGAAGACCACACTGCCTTTCCATGACGAAAGTAAAACAGTTCAAAATAGGGATGATACCTTTTTATTGACAGTGAAATATAAAATTATTTAACTGGATATTTCGAACACATATACAGTGTGTTCATCATCAGCAGTTTTACTGTTTTACTTTCGTCAGGATTCTACAAGCATTTTAGAAATGTTGGTTGGAATTCCAAAAATTAGATTTTTAGCCAGGTGGCTTGGGTTCTAAGTGCACATTTGCATACAAGTCTTCTTAGTGTGATATGGTTGAACAAAAGTATATCTAGTGGACATGAAATAGTTAAATTGAGGCAAAATACTTGGACATAAAAGTTTGTTTTATCTGGAAAACCACTCTAAACAGCAATGAGAAAAGTTGATTGCTTGGTGCTAAAGTAAAGGTGCAGACTGGGTTCTATCATGGATAGTTGCAAATGGTTTTGATAAGCAAGAGTAGCCCCACTTTTTTTGTATTTTTAAAACGTAAAAGTTCGTTAATGTAAAATGAACTGAAATTAGACCCTGAGTCAACTACCTTAAACATTGTCTAACTTCCTTACAAATATACTGAATCAATGGTATATAATGTGTCGAAAAATATCGTGGCATCTAAGGCAGGTCTTTTTAAAGAACCTATGTTTTTAAAGTGTTAGGATGAACATGATGGATGTTGGAATATTTTTTGACGGTCAAAAAGACAATGTCAAACGTGTCAAAGGACGGTTATTAAGAATTAGAACATCTGGCTGTTATAAATGTACTGTCGTTAAGAATAGGTAGTTATAGCAAATTAAGTATTTTAAATGCACTAATATTAATAGTGACAAATACCACACTGCCTTTTCATCACAAACACCAAAAACAAGAAGAACAACAGGGAATTTGTCAAGACAGTGGGAGACAAATTAGAATGAATATTCCGACCCTGCGACCCTGTGGCAATACAAAAATATATAAGAAGAATTTTATCCTGTTGTAAGTTTTTTCTTCTTATATATTTTTGTATTGCTGAGGACGGCCCTTGAGCCGGAATATTCATTCGAATTTGTTTCCCACTGTCTTGAGAAATTCCCTAGTGTTTTCTTGTTTTTGGTGTTTGTGCACTAACATTAACTCTTTGTTTTTAAATTGAAATGGCTGAGTTTATCAATCAAATTTAAAGCATATGACAGAGGGGATGAATGCAAAGGAACCCTGGTTTGAAATGGAAATTTTATATACATAGGCCTACAGTGTAGACAAAGAAGTCGTCTGTATTGTTATTAGAGTTTTACTATGGGAACCCATAAAAAACTTTTTCCCCTGTCATCTGGCTTACCTCTGTCTGCAAATCAGGTCAAAACAGTTTTGGATAGATGCTGCAAGTCAGAACATTGGTAGAGTAGGGGTAGCTTGAGGACAATAGAGTAGGGGTAATGGTAGAGTAGGGGTAGCTTGAGTAGCTTGAGGGGTAGTAATAGATTTCGAAATTTGGACCAGTCACAGTAGTGTCGTAAGAATGATATTTCTGCTGAATCAAAATTTCACTTTGATTATCTAGTAATACAATTGGCTGTGTCTGTAAGCTTCATCTGGCATCATGCTCCTGGCACCTAAAGCTGTCATTTCAGGCGTCTCTCATTGATTTATTGTAGAGTAGGTTTACTATGATTATAAGGTAGGTTTAAGAAAATCAGATTTATTTGTAGTAATAATAAGGCAAAAAAAACAAACAACGTTACGAACAAGACTAAAGGCAGAAAATAAAATAAAAGGAAATGACATGTCGGTGAGGGTCGAAGGCGCCAGCAAAGTGAGCCCAAATTTGTAAGGGCTGAAGGCACAAGGGAATGGAGGAAGGTGATGAGAAGCCAGCTTTTTGCTAGCCAATTTTGGCTAGTGTCATTTAATGTGACTGAACAAACCTTATCTTAGTTTCTCTGGAGTCACTGGTGGCGCATAGTGGCGTCAAAGAAGCCTCTCCACTCGTCCCAAAACGATACTGCAGTAGTGACGTCTTCCCATGCAGGTACTAATGATGTCGCAGCTGTCCTCAGATCTCGGTCAAAAGTGTCGCTGGCTTATATTTCCCAGTGTTGCTGGCTTATATTTAAATTTCTCATCAGGCACATCTTTTTGAATGTGAGTATTTTCTTTTCAAGCTGTTCGTTCATTTTCTAGCACTAATTAGCGGAGAGGAGTGTGGATACAGCTCCGGCTGACTGACCAATTCTGCGTTTAATCTCAGTCATTATTTCACCATCACAATCGATCCAGCTACTGAGCTATTCGAAGTCCCCGACTCTTTGTAGATTCACGTACTTGCATTGCAGCATAAGTGATGAGCTTCCGACAGACATACTCTTTGATAGGTTGACGGGAGCCTCCAAATTGTCATTAAGTATACGGTCTTAACTGAAATAGGCTAAGGAAACGGAATCCTTGCAAATGAACCTTGGCGAGCGAAAGTTCCAACTCTTGTATGCTGTCAAAGAAACTAAAAGAAGAATTAGGGGTTTTCAGAAACATTATAAACGATCGTTATTCGCAACATTACTCAAAGATGGTCTTTGTTTTTTTTTTCATAATTTTGCAAGTAAATGAAGAAATTAGAACAAATGAAGGATCATAATCGGGCCCCATGCTGATTATCAAAGTTGGGGAAATAAGCAAACTTTTTGGATTTTTGGTCAAGTTTCCCTCTGAAGCTAAGCTAGAAGCTATTGATATATTTCTTTTCATTTATTGATTTTTTTTTGGCAGAAAGCTTCTTATGAAATGCGTTTTTTTTTATCAGATTTGCTTACCATGAAAGTGAAAAAAAAAATCAAATTTTTGGGAGTTTCTTTGATGGCAGCCCTGAAAGATACATTGCGCCATTAGGATAAATATCAGGACAGTCGATTTTGACAAAGTCTGATTTGCTTGACATTTTATGTATAAATACGATTTTGCCTTTATTTGATCAGTTAGTTTTCAGTCATTTCTTACCAGAGGATTTCTGAAAGTGTGATTTTTTTTCAAATAGTTTGTCGCAACGAACAGTAAATAAGAAGTGATGCGGCTCAATGGTAAAATTCTAAGCTACAGAGTCTTGGTAACGATGGATACATCAAAAGAGTTACAAATAAAATTTCATCAAGTTTAATTTTACCCATCAAAAGTTATGAGCGTAAGAAAATTTGTCCAATTTTTTGAAAAAGGAGGGAACCCCCCCCCCCCGAAAAAAATCGATTGATCTTAATGAAAATCATACCATCAGGTTCTGCATATCAGAGAACCTTACTGTAGAGGTTTTAAGCTCCTATATTCAAAAATGTGGAAATTCAGATTTTTTTTTTCTATAAGCAAGATCACGGATGCGTTTTTATTTTATTTTTTCCAAGGGTGGTTGTGTCAAACCAGTTATCTTATAAGATCAAGAGGGGGCTCATTTGATTGGAAATTGAAAATTCTATTGTCCTTTTTAAGTGAGCAAAGATACTAGAGGAAAGCTAACCCCCCTTTCTCGCCCATTTTTTCCAAGGTCTTCCGATAAAAATTTTGAGATAGCCATTTCGTTCAGCATAATTGAAAGATCTAATAGCTACGTCTTTTAGGATGACTTTACCTCCTACAGTTCCGGGGAAGGAATTGTCCTTAGAGTGGGAGATGGATTTCCCGGCATTATTAAAAAAACGATCAGAAACTAAATAAAATCACACAGGTTGTTTCAACTGAAAGTAAGTAGTAACATTAAAATTTGAAACGAACAGAAATTATTATGTACTTGAAAATGCCACCCCTCAGTACCTTGTTCTTACTCAAGTTTTTTTTGAACTTTTTAAAAATCTTATTATTCTAATTAAACGACTCTTTTGTTTCATCATTCATTCTGAAATAATTGGAACAATAAGTTCAACTTAAGCGTAAAGAGTGGGGTATTGAGGAGGGGGCAGCTTCCCTCATATTCGTAATTATTTCTGTTCGTTTTAAGTTCTAATGTTGCTTCTTACTTTCGGTTGAAAAAACTTTTTTTTTAATCTTTCGTAAAAAAAGAATCTTTAATATCGTTCAAAGAATATTTTACAAAAGAATCTTCAATAAAAATAGTCTTTTTGTATCCTGTTTGATCGTTGCTTTTTTGTGTTCTTCCTTTGCATAAAATTAGTAAAGAAAACTATTTTCCATTTAAACCTGATCAATGTAATTTCATTATTAAATTTAATTTAATATGGCACTTGAAAACTTATAAAATTTTAATATTTTCCTTGCATAAATTATTTCGGTTTTTTCTAAAGATTGCTTACATTGAATAATATCCCCGAAGTATCAAATAAAAAGAGTTTTGCCGAAAATGATATTTTATGTGATAATTTTATCATAAGATGCAAATTTGGCATAAAGAAGGTGTAATAAGAAGGTGAAAACTCTTACGAATGAATTCAGAAAAATAAGTGTTTATAAAAAAGAAATACAATTTTTTAAAACAAATCAAACAGTTCGTGGTAAAGAACTGTAGTAAGGAGCGACCCGGCTCAATAGTAACCAAAACTTAAAAAAATGGAATTTTGATATCAATAGCTACATCAAAAGAATTGCATTTTAATGCTGATTTAAATATATAATTTTAATCAAGTTTAGTCTTACCCATCAAAAGTTACGAGCCTGAGAAAATTTGCCTTATTTTAGAAAATAGGGGAAAACAACCCCTAAAAGTCATACAATCTTAACGAAAATCGCAACATCAGATTCAGCGTATCAGAGAACCCTATTGTAGAAGTTTCAAGCTCCTATCTACGAAAATGTGGAATTTTGTATTTTTTGCCAGAAGGCAGATCGCGGATGCGTGTTTATTTGTTTGTTTGTTTGTTTATTTTTTTTTTTTCCAGGGGTGATCGTATCGACCCAGTGGTCCTAGAATCTTGCGAGAGGGCTCATTCTAACGGAAATGAAAAGTTCTAGTGCCCTTTTTAAGTGACCAAAAAATTGGAGGGCACCTAGGCCCCCTCCCACGCTAATTATTTTCCCCAAAGTCACCAGATCAAAATTCTGAGATTGTCATTTTATTCAGCGTAGTCAGAAAAACCTTATAACTATGTCTTTGGGGACGATTTACTCCCCCACAGCCTCCGTGGGAGGGGCCACAATTTACAAACTTTGACCAGTGTTTACATATAGTAATGGTTATGTGGAAGTGTACAGACGTTTTCAGGGGGATTTTTAGGTTCGGGGAGGAGTTGAGAAGAGGGGGATGTGTTGGGGGAGCTTTCCTTGGAGGAATTTGTCAAGGGGGAAGAAAAGTTTCATGAAGGGAGCGCAGCATTATCTAGCATTATTTAAAAAAATACAATGAAAAAATAAATATGAAAAAGTTTTTTCAACTGAAAGTAAGGAGAAGCATTAAATTTAAAACGAACAGAAATTATTACGCATATGATGGGGCTCACCTCCTCCTAATACCTCGCTCTTTTTAAAGCTAAAGTATTTTTAGTAATTTCAACGATTTATTCTACGGCTTTTGTGATTCAGGGGTCATTCTTAAGAAATTGGAACAAAATTTAAGCTTTAGTGTAAAGAGCGAGGTTCTGACGAGGGGGTGAACCCCTTTGTATACGTAGCAAAAACATGAGAATACCGAAGTTCGCTACGTAAGCTAATTTGTAAGTTACGTATAACTTTCACTAATAAAAACATTCGTAAAAAAAATTAAAAGTTCTTGTTGCCTTTTTAAGTAACCAAAAACCGGAGGGCAACTAGGCCTCCTCCCCCGCTCCTTTTTTCTCAAAATCATTCGATCAGAACTATGAGAAAGCCATGTAGCAAAAAAAATAAATATGCAAATTTCGTTTTAATTATTCATCTGCGGAGAGCCAAAATCAAAACATGCATTGATTCAAAAACGTTCAGAAATTAAATAAAAAAAAACAAGTTTTTTTAACGGAAAGTAAGGAGCGACATTAAAACTTAAAACGAACAGAAATTACTTCGTATATGAAAGGAGATGCTTCCTCATCAACGCCCCGCTCTTTACGCTAAAGTTTGACTCTTTCTCTTAACTCTACTTTTTAAAACAGTAAAAAACTTTAGCGTAAAGAGCGGGGCGTTGATGAGGAAGCATCTCCTTTCATATACGAAGTAATTTCTGTTCGTTTTAAGTTTTAATGTTGCTCCTTACTTTCCGTTAAAAAAACTAGTTTTTTTTTTAATCAATGAAGAAACAGAAATGTCGGCAACGGGGCTGGAGTCTTGGAGAGTTCACAAACTGTCTTTATGCCCCGAATCATACACTGTGCAATTTTAAAGATATTCATAAATATAATAAAAAGGAAACCGGAAGAAAGTTTGTGTGAACTGTGAGGCAGCCAAGGCATTATCCAGGATTAGTGCGGGTAGTTGTTTGAACCCTTACCCCTGAAATGTTGGTCCGACTCGTTAAAAACGTAATATAAATGGATATAAACAAATTTTTTATGTTTTTTAAAGTTTCCCCGAAAAAAATCCTGGATACGGCCCTGGTGGCAGCTAACAGTGAAACTACAGAACCAGTTGGTGGTCAGTAAACTGAACAGTGTACTAAAGTACACTGTTCTATGCTTTCGTGTTAATTAATGTTCTTGAATTCTATTGGTCTATTTTTTTTAAGTATTTTGACAAGCCAATCATATTACTCGTTATGTGTTGAACGAAAAATAGCTCCACTTTTAAAAAATCAGGTTAAATCATTCTGAACTGCAAATCTAGACTGAAATGGAACTGTAGTTCGGCAGATAACTCAGCCTTTTTAAGAACCACAAGGTTTGCTTTAAAAATGAAAAAAAAGAAGCTCAGAAAGGAAAAAATAAGGGCTCATCCTGTAGTGAGCCCTTATTCAACACTAGATTAACTCATCAGTTTGTACATCTCTGAATGGTTATTAACTGAACCCCCCTCCTCTTATCCGCTGACAAAAATTTTTCTCCGCTGACAATTACCTCTTCGGGGGTAATTGAGCTGCCAAAAGGAAAGCATGACAAATAAAACAAAAATATTTGGAAATACAGGCAAAATGTATGGTGCAGAATGTTCTATAGCTGTAGGGCTTTTTTATGTTTTTATCGCTTTTTATTCATTTTGTTCGTGTTTCTAAGGGGTTGAGTAATCATGGCAGGGTAAGGTAAATGTCAAAGAAAACGATTTGAAAACTTAAAGTTAGCGGCAAGTGTAGAAGGGTCGCACTATTATGGAAGTACACAGAGGGTTATACTGCAACTGAACCGTCGTGTGACTGAACCTCGTACAACTGAATCTTCATACAACCCAACCCCTGTTTATCATAACCCTTGTTCAACTGAATCCTCACGCAACTCAACCACTGTGCAATTGAGCTCTCGTTCAACTCTAACAAATCTAAGCAAAAAAAAAAAAAAAAAAAAAAATAGATCCGTCGTGAATGCTTACCGGTGCAACGCAATTAATTTTATAACAGTATAGAATAGACCCTAGTGGACAATTTGATCGAAAAAAAGCATTATTTGAACTATGCGTGTCGTGATAATACCACAACACGAAATATGAATTTTTGTATAAAATGTACATTTATGTATTTTTGACTTTTTAAAATACAGTTGTTTAATATTTTGGAAGTATCTAGAGATTCAAACTATTTTATTCAGTTCTTCACATACGTTTTATCGAAATTCTCATTTAAATTCGTTTGTAAATACGAAAGATAAGCATTGTTTTCAAAAGAGAAGCAATTTTAGTATTTGTTTTCCTTGATAAAACGCGTCAAAATCGTCGGAATTATGAATAGTTGTACAGCCAAAAACAGAAAGCAATCAGAAAATTTTTAGGGCTCATTATATCCAAAACAAAAAAAAACGTACCAGGTCTTTTTCAAAAAACTATAACAATGGGTGCCATTTCCTGGCTGATGTTTATTTGGAAACACCCAAACAAAATACTTACTTGTAACTTTAAAGGTCAAACTGAAAGAGCTTAGGGAACTGGGTATAAAGTCAGAGTTTTTACTTGCCCCTTGGCAAATCCTTACCCGAGTACTAACTGGAAAAGTAAGTTTTCAAAAAAAAACTCTATCTGGCAAAGTTTCTGGTGATAGACCCATTCCTGAAAGTTTCTTTCTGCTCGGAAAAGTTCTGGGGTTATCAAAATAGGTTAGAAACTGCAAACGAAGCGAGAAGCGAATTTTTAGCTTTTAATCAGCATTAGTTTGAACTTATTTTCCAAATAGGTTAGAAACTCCAAATATGTTATCCAAATAGGTTGGAAACTGCAAACTAAGCGAGAAGCGAATTCTTAGCTTCTAATCAGCATTAGTTTGAACTTATTTTTAGGTCTTTGGTTGAGTTGAGTCAAACAGATGTGTCTTTTTTTTCTTTTTTTTTTGTAATACTTGATACGTGATCATCTCTTGCGATTGAGAACGCATGCACTAGGCATACATCAGAAGGTTTACCTGTCGGAATTACCTTTGAGCGATCCTTTTTTAAATTCAGTTTCAATAACATGGGATCAGACCCTAAGTCAGACCCGAGAAACTTTAGATGGACAGGACTCCTTATTTCAAATAAGCAAACACCTTAATTTCTTTAACATCCTTCTATGAACACTCAGCACTCAGCCTTCATTGAAGATTTAAAAGAATTAAAAATAGATCTTATAGAATACTCTGCACCATATATTTTAGAATATAGATAGAATATTCCAAAATTTATTCTTTTCTGTTTTCTTTTTATTCGTTTTCTATCCTTTTAGTGACTCAATTCTACGTGTGGGAAAATTTTCCGTGGATAAATTTCCGCCGGGGCGAATGTGACAGGAGGTGGAAGGGAAATTAACTGGACACCTTCTTTATTTAATAATTAAGAAGAGACACGATAAATTTTTCATTTAGCCGAATTCCAAACAGGCTGATAGACTCAAGCAGCAATAGCTTCCACGTCCAATATATATATAAATAAATAAATATATATGTATATATATATATATATATATATATATATATATATATATATATATATATATATATATATATATATATATATAGAGAGAGAGAAAGAGTGAGAAAGAAAGAAAGAAAGAGAGATAAAAAACTTCATTCTCCCACCTCGGGTTACTCCTTGAGAGATCTTTCCTTGCGCCATGGTTGGTGGAATTAATGAGTTGTCTCATTTGTTGCCATCTTAGCCATTACTGGCTTCAATCCATCTAATCTTAACAGTTTATACCACAAAATATCCCATCCCAGGGTCAGCTTTGGCCAGGACAGACAGCGACTGAAATTAGCAACAGTAGACCTCTAATTGTGCCTACTACTCTAAGTGGCACCGCGGGATGGTTGCCACCAACGTGTCCTTTTTTTTTGGCGAGCTCCTTGTTCTTTTTTTTTCATACTACCACCAAAGTTTTCCTACTACGTATGACTTCTTTCACTTTTTTCAGATTTGTTTAGGTTATGATTCAGGTAGAATCAGAAAAAGGTGAAGATTCTGCACTAGATTTTTCAGACACAATGGCGAGGCTGACCTTCATTTCATGGCCTTTCCATCATGAAGTGCAAGGGGGGGGGGCTATGGTTTGGCCATCCTGTGCTTTGGCTCATCCTTCCTGTTATAGAACAAATTTAGTGTGCTATCAGAATCGTACGTGTGAAATAGGTCAGCCCAAATAGCCGTCTTTGACAGACCGTACTGAATGACTAGTACAGACGCGGACTGAATTGTGTCTTCATTTGTCTGCCGAGTGATATCAACATAAATAGGCAATCAGGTCAAATTCAACTATGGCAGTTTTTGTCCCAATCTGGGGCGCATTAATTGGCCATTAGTTCAAATGTCACTCGGCTAGCTCTGCTTGACAAAGACAAATGAAGACACTACTTATACCTCAAACTTTTGATTGAGATATCATTAATCAGTTTTTTCCAGGTACTGCAATTATGCAAGATATACGAAATAAAACAACATTATCAAAGTTTTTAGAATTTCAAACAGTGACAAAAACCTGCTGCGTCTAAAAAAAGCTGCATTTGAGAGTAAAAGTTTAATAATGGTCGAACTTTTATAGGTGAGCTGTCTTTGTCCAACTCTAATAGAATTGGCCTCTTGAATAAAGATATATATATATATATATATATATATATATATATATATATATATATATATATATATATATATATATATATATATATATATATATATATATATATATATATATATATATATATATATATATATATATATATATATATATATATATGTGTGTGTGTATTTTCACATCTTTCTGATTCTCTACGTCAGCGAAGGTCTAGTATAGCGGCTCTTCAGAGTCTCCCAGGTGGACCTAATTCAAGAATATGTTGGCAGTCAAAGATTTTTAGTTTTTTTAATGACACAAAAAAGTGATTTTCAAAATCTAGGGGCAGGTTTTTTTTTCTTACTGACAAAAAAGTTATTTTTACAGTCCAAATCACAATTATTGTCCTTGCGATGTTCCCTTTTTTACCCTTTCATGGAATGGATTCCAGCATGCTTGACTAATGTAACAATGACACTTATTTTATTTGATATTTGATCAGTTGAAACAACAGTAATGCTTATGCTACTGCTCCATGTAGAAACAGTTTAAAAAGCAATGGTGAGCTTTAAGCTACAGATATTAGCATTAGTTGTTCTCAGGCAACGTTAGCATAATAACAGCTTTACCTAAATTTCGTTTAGTTCACTCATGTATGCCTAGTGGATGCGTTCTCAGTCGCAAGGGATAGTCGGGTATCATGCACTGTAGATAAAAAAAACCTGTTTGACTCAACTCAACCAAAGGCCCAAGAACAAGTGTGAACTAGGTTTGGTTAGAAGCTCAAAATTCGCTTCTAGCTTCATTTTGCAGTTTCTAACTTATATAACCCATTTGGATAACCCCTGAGCTTTTACAAACCGAGAGGAACTTTCAGGAATGGGTCTGCCACCAAAACCCGATAGGATGTTTTTTGTTTTATTGAAAACTATGAGCTTTCCAGTTAGTACTCGGGTAATTGTCAACGGACAAGTAAAAACTCTGACTTTATACCCGGCTCCCTAAGCTCTTTCGGTTTGATCTTTAAAGTTACTTATAAGTATTTTTTGGGGTAATTCCACACTAAGATCAGCCAGGAAATGGCACCCAGTGTTATAGATTCTGAAAAAGACCTGGTACGTTTTTTTTCTGTCTTGGATATAATAAATCCTAAAAATTTTCTGATCACTTTCTGTTTTTGACTCTACAACTATTCATAATTTCGACGGTTCTGACCTATTTTTATCAAGGAAAACAAGTACTAAAATTATTTCTCGTTTGAAAATTATGCTTATCTTTCGTATTTACAAACCAATTTAAATAAGGATTTTGATTATTTTAAAACATATATGAAGAATTAAATAAAATAGTTTGAATCTCTAGATACTTTCAAAACATTATGCAACTGTGCCTATTAATAAATGTATATTTTCTACAAAAATTTCCATTTCATGCTATTGTGCTATCACAAAACGCATAGTTTTCTATATTTATTTTATTTTTTTTAGATCACTAGATCACTTTTTTTTAATCATTAGATCACTTTCTTTTAGATTGTCCTCTAAGGTCTATTCTGTACTGTTATAAAATTAATTGAGATGCACCGGTAAGCATTTACGGCAAACCTATCTTTTTTTCGGCCTGTAGACATTTAAACGAGGGCTCAATTGCACTGTGGTTGAGTTGCACGAGGATTCAGTTAAATGGGGTAAATTTTTTGAAAATCAGACAAATCTTCTCAGGCTCGTAGCTTTGGATGGGTAGCACTAAACTTTATCAATCTTTTATATTTGGAATCAACATAATAAGCCAATTCTTTTGGTATGTCTACTGATATTAAAATCCATTTTTTAGAGTTTTGGTTACTATAACGCCGGGTCGCGTTACCACGAACTGTTTGAAATTTGAAACTTCCGTTGGAGTTTTTGGACAGGCATAATAGGCTTGTGTTCACCAAGGTCGGATGCGTTATAGGGTTTTCACCTTTTCCTTTTTTTTATGAAGTTTACAACTTTTTATGGAGTAACTTTAGTTTGAACAGTATATATTTTGGATCGCCATAAAAAGGAGTATTTTTGCATATATTTAATGTCATCAAAATTTTGTATTTTGGTTTTGAGTGACTGTTCATGCATGTCGCTCTTTACCTACAGTTTGCTTCCACAAACTGTTGGATCCCTCGGCAAATGACAGTTAAAAATAGACTAAGGTCATGTCTCAACTTACATAACCAGGCTAGCGGTACTATTAAATGATTGAGCAATTTTGATTTTTTTTTTTTCTTGAAAGGCCTTGTACATAGCCATCACAAAGGCGTAGTAGTCAGATCACGTTAATCAAAACACGGTTTGAGTTATTCTCTTGGTAAATTTCAGACCCGAACTAAATTAAGTTTTGCAAAAATTTTCTCTCGAATACAGCCCCAACAATTTATTCACTTACTGATGTGTTGAATTGCGCTGTGTTCAACTTTCTAACGATTCCTTTAGGATTCAGTCATCTCAGTGAGGATTTAAGGCATAATTACATTAAAAAAAACTAGTTTTTTTAACTGAAAGTAAGGAGCGACATTAAAACTTAAAACGAACAGAAATTACTCCGTATATGAAATGGGTTGTCCCCTCCGCAATCCCTCGCTCTTTACGCTAAAGCTTTTAATTGTATTAAAAAGCAGAATTGTGGCAAAGAGTCAAACCTTAGCGTAAAGAGCGAGGGATTGCGGAGGGGACAACCCATTTCATATACGGAGTAATTTCTGTTCGTTTTAAGTTTTAATGTCGCTCCTTACTTTCAGTTAAAAAAACTAGTTTTTTTTAATGTAATTTCTGAACGTTTTTGAATTAATGCATGTTTGATTTTGGCTCTCCACACATAAATTATTAAAATGAAATTTGCATATTAATTCCTTTTTTGGCTAAATGGCTTTCTCTTAGTTTTGATCAGACGATTTTAAGAAATAAGGGATGGGAAAGGAGGCCTAGTTGCCATGCAATTTTTCGGTTACATAAAAAGACAACTATAAATTTTTATTTTTAACGAATTTTTCTATTAGTAAAAAATATACGTAACTTAAGAAATATCTTACGTAACAAACTTTTATATTCTTTAATTTTTATTATGTATATGAGAGGGTTTGTACCCTCGTTAATACCTCATTCTTTACACTAAATCGCAAGTTTTGTCCCAATTCTTTAAGAATGACCCCTGAGTCAGAAAGGCCGTAGAATGAATAGTTGAAATTACTAAAAATACTATAGCATAAAGAGCGAGGTATTTATCTCCTCCTAAATACCTCGCTCTTTATGCTAAAGTATTTTTAGAACCCCTCACATGCGTAATAATATCTGTTCGTTTTAAGTTTCAAGCTACTCTTTACTTTCAATTGAAAAAAAAATTTCCATGTTTATTTTTTCATTGTTTTTTTATAGTAATTTTAGAAAATCCTGCACCCTTTTCATTGAATTTCTGTTCCCCCATGACACATTTCTCCATGGAAAGATCCTCCCACATAGCCCCCTCCCCTCAACCCCACCCCCAAAACCAAAAAAAATCCCCTGAAACCGACTGTACACTTCCCAATAACCATTATTATATGTAAACACTGGTCGAAGTTTGTAAGTTGCAGCCCCACCCCCAGGGACTTTGGGGGAGTAAGTCATTCCCAAAGACATAGTTATTATGGTTTTTGACTATGCGGAACAAAATGGCTATCTCAAAATTTTGATCTGTTGACTTTGAAGAAAAAATGAGCGTGGGAGGGGGCCTAGGTGCCCTCCAATTTTTTTGGTCACTTAAAAAGGGCACTAGAACTTTTCATTTCCGTTAGAATGAGCCCTCTTGCGACATTCTAGGACCACTTGGTCGATACGATGACCCCTGGGAAAAAAAAAAAAAAACAAAAAAAAAAAACAAACAAATAAACACGCACCCGTGATTTGTCTTCTGGCAAAAAATTCAAAATTCCACATTTTTGTAGATAGGAGCTTGAAACTTCTACAGTAGGGTTCTCTGATACGCTGAATCTGATGGTGTCATTTTCGTTAAGATCCTACGACTTTTAGGGGGCGTTTCCCCCTATTTTCCTAAATAAGGCAAATTTTCTCAGGCTCGTAACTTTTGATGGGTAAGACTAAACTTGATGAAACTTATATATTTAAAATCAGCATTAAAATGCGATTCTTTTGATGTAGCTATTGATATCAAAATTCATTTTTTTAGAGTTTTGGTTACTATTGAGCCGGATCGCTCCTTACTACAGTTCGTTACCACGAACTGTTTGATTTCTTGAAATTAGAAAAGATGGAAGCCTTAGTTATCTGATTTGCTATTTGTATGACGCGAAACAGTTGACAACGCTCGGGAACCTAATAGTATTGGCATAATAAAAACGTTTGAATAGGCTTTGAAGCCAACTTCGGCCCATTATAGTTTTCCGCTTCTGTGATACAAGTGTGAAGTTCAAATGAAGACAATCGTAAAATGAAGGAATAAACACTCATAAACCTTGGATTTTCTTGTCAACGGGTCTGACTCTGGTCTGGCTTGGACATTACACGAGCTCAATTCATACGAAATTGTAACTTTTTTATTTTTCATATATATCTTTATCTTGTCTTTTAGTAAATCTACGCATCTTCTATAGTGTTAGTGTTTGTCTAACGTTGCTTTAGATAAACAACTAAATTATCTGAACTAGATTACACTTTCATCGTCATAGGACAGATTAATTTTTGTTACACAATGCGGCGAAAATACTTGCTTAGTAGCACTAGTGAGCGCTGGAGGGAGGGGATATTTGCTACATACCGAGCATATCGCTACACTAAAATGAAACTATCCTACCTCCAAATGGGCGTCGATTCAAACTATCCTACGTCCAAAACTGCTACTTTTCAGGAGAGCTATTTGAAGTTTTTAAGATTATTTTTCCAGTGCTTCAAAAAGAGGTTTTAGGGGAACAACCGGACTGTAGAGTTTATTTCGTATTGGCTATGTATTAGTGAAGATATTTTTGACCTACTTAGGTCAGAACGTCGAAAAAACTGGATATAGGATGGTAGTTATATTATCTACATCGGAACGAGACAATCCTAAGTCCAATTTTTGGACATAGGATAGTTACAAATCTGAGAAGCCCTGCTGAAGGAAGGCACAGTCCATCCTATGTCCGTATTATATCAAATATTTCACCATATATTATTTTAATTCATATTCAAAGTATGACAAAATGAAAAATTACTATTCGAAGTATCAAAAGAGAAAAATAAAACGAAGTTAATCAGAATCATCCGACTCCGCAGAACGTTCTTTTAAACAATCGAACGGAAGGTTTCTGAAAAACTGGTGATAAGCTTCAGGAATCAAATTTTTTTTACAAAGATCTTGAATATCGCGGTACACTCTTTTGCGAATTGGAACTGGACCAGAATACAGCTTTTGCAAATTGCACGACCCAGCTGACTTCTTCACTGAAGCTTTCCCCCTTCTTGACCTCCTGATTGTTTCAATCATCTTGATGTCTTTAGCTGCCCAGCTGGTCCGAACAATAATCATGTCAGGCAATGTGTAATCAACTTTCAACATTCGGATTTCTGTGAAGTTCACTTTAACCCCGTTAATATCGACCTTAAAATTATCACTGGTCTCTCTACATAGCTTATCAAGATCATAGAAATCAGACATTCCCATTTCCTTTACTTTGTAAGGACTCTTCAAACATGCACTTTTTGCAATCTGAAACCACTGAGAAGGCACATACACTGTTTGGTTCTTAGCAAATCTCTCGATGACAGCATGGACCGAATCGTTTTGATTTTGCGTGTGCCCGAATTCAAGATACATGTGAGTAATTACTATCTTAAATTTACTGGCACAGTATAAATAAAGGGAAACAAGGTTCTTGTTCTTGTTTTGTCCTCCGCAATTGTCACTTATGAAAACGAATTCTTTTGCTCCTTTTTCTACCTTACTCACAATAAAGCTGTAAACACAACTCCCGATTTCTGACGAGCCTCTTTTAGCAGTGCCTGCATGCCACATGTAGCAGTTTCCTTCGCGAGTATTGCAGTTATAGATACTGAGATTGTAACAGTCAAGTTTCGACTTATAGTAATAAGAAGAAACTTCTCCACGCGGACACTGTAGGACCTTTTGTAAGTCAAAGCACGCTATGATAATCCTTTCAGGGTCCATCTTTCCTCTCTCTTGTTCCTCTGCCATAAACTTTCTACTTTCTTCCTTGTTTCTGATGTGCTCACTGTGCTGTATAGTCAACTGCTCTTTCATCTGAGGGCTTGCATTTTCCATCGCAACACACTTGTCACATTGGTCTTTTTTGGGAGCTCCCGTACCAGGCACTTTTTTCTTCAACGCAGTTTTCACCATCTGTTCAGAAATTCCTAGCGTATTTACGAAAAACAGTCGACAGACTTTCTCAGGTTCCTCATTAATGCACAAGGAATACGCTACTGAAAACACCCTCCTCTCTGCTTTCTCAGTGTCATTGTTCTGTCCATCTGTTCCTTCTTATGATTATCATTATCGCTTTTATGTATCCTAGAACGTTTTTTTGGCTTGACTAACTTGCTGAAGTATGTAGTCTCTTTGTCTATTAATATCACCCAATTCCCAGTAAGACCTGAAAATGCTTATTCGAGTCTCTTCCGGAATTCTTTCATAACACTTCATCCTGCACTTACAAGGCCCTTTCATAGTCCTTTCTGGCACAGTCTTTCCTTTGCTACTAATGTGTTTAATGCCACCATTCAACATCTTCTTTGCTATGTATCTTTTCCAGCTGGAAGGTCTTCTCTTCCTCTTCTTTCCCTGGGCAGTAGGACTTTCTTCTGTTACACTAAGTTCACCAGCAGACGCACTGTAATTTTTCTCTACTCCACTAAGTTTATTAGCAGAGGTATTCCCATTCTCTTTTATTCCACTAAGTTCAAAAGCAGATGCAGCACCAGTAATGCCTAGCTCACAAAAGTTCTCGGATTCATCCTGAATGGTAGTTTCGCTTGCACCTAAGGCAGAATCGTTATGCACAGAAAGATCTGCTCTAGAGCCTTGCTCATCAATTTGAAAGAACACGTCAAGATTCAGAATAGGAGTGTCTGACACATGAGGAGCGTCAGGAATGCACTGCATCATTTCCAGGTCAAGACTAGTCTTTACCGTCAAATGTGAATCTGCACGGGTTTCATTCGTTTCAAACGAGCTGCCAGCTCGTCTTCCCAACTCCCCTGAGTAAATTACTGAGGTTTCTGGGGGACTCAAATAATTTGCGTTAGAGTTGCAGTCAGATTTGTTGCCAGTAGTTGTTGTCACTGCCGAACCTGGAAAAAAAGAAATTGTTACGTCAATGTCATACATAAGTACTGTTTTTTAGGGCAGTCAAATCTTATGCTGAAGCCCCGATAACTGCAGCAGCAGTGAGTTAAATAAAATAAGCTTTTTATGTTGTTTAAATTGTTGCCAGATTTAAAGGTTGCCACGTTAGATGTTTAGAGAAAATCTGATGTCACTGAATCACAGATGTTGACAATACTGTATGGCTTTATGTTTACTATTTACATGCTCCAAATATTCAGCCTATTCAGTTCACTTAATGCTACCAAACTCTATAAAATAAACGGGCAGTATCCAGGAAGTATAGAAGACTTATATCCAGGAAGTCTAGAAAACTTGTAAACTACTAATGGACTTGTAAACCTATAAATCCTACTCTAAAAAATATTTAGACTGAAGTTTTTACAGCTACAAGCAACAATCTCACTCTCTTTTACAACATCCGAGCAATCATGGCTCATTTGAACCTATTAACGCCCCTGTCCACCAGTAATACAGGTTGTCCGGCACATTTTAGTAGTCACATCGACCATTTCATATTCCCCACTGTAGAGCTAGTGAACAGGCAGAAGGGATGATGTTAAGTTTGACCTAAGAGATGGTGTGTAACCAGTAAGACTTTATCAGTATTAGTGGAAAGGTCAGATAATACTGTAATAGTAGATCAGATGTTGTAAAATCGAATCCCTCAGTTCTAGTGGGCACAGTGCCAGTGGTGGGTATAGCTCAGGGATGGCAGCAACCATACATTTAGGTACTCTACCCCAGTCTGCCACAAATCCCAGATTTTTGGATACTCTTTGCAAAACGTTGGATATACCCAGCATTTGGCATAGATACCATATGCCAAACGCTGGCCTATTCCTAACGCTGGATACCCTATGCCAAACAGTGGATATCTGTTGCCAATAAAGTATTGATGATGTGACTGAAGCTCAAAAATGAACCAATCAGATTTCACCCATAGTGAGATAGGTCAGGTTTAGAGTGCCAACAGGTATCCAACGTTTTGCATAGGGTATCCAAAAATCAGGGTTTGTGGTTGACTGATCTACCTAGGAATGAGCTGACGTGACTGGCCAGAGTCGCCAGAGGGGACCTGAAGAAATCCACAATATCTAAGGAAAGCACAATACCTAAATGGTCTACTGTCTAATGTTATAATAACATTGAAAAGGCAAAAAAGGGACAAGAATAAGAATCAGGCAATTTTCTCTTACCTTTCCTGGCCTTCTCTCTAGCTAGTTCCATTAGCATTCTTCGTCTATTCATTTTGCAACTTCACCCTTCCTTTATAATTGCAAATTTTTACTATAAATATTGATGATGGTGAAGGCAAACGTTGCCATCAAACTATCCCATGTCCAAAAAGACGTATCGATACTTTAGAATGGCAATATCCTAAGTCCAAACAAACTATCCTATGTCCTGCAACTCATCAAAATTTACTGCTTGAAACTAGCCCAAGTCCAAATAAGGACATAGAATAGTTTCAAGGTCTGAGAAAAGCAAATTTGCAACATAAGATAAGAAAGAAAAAGCCTTTCTAGTGGCGTAGGGCCAATTCTGACTGCAAATTTGGATTCAGCACAAAATTTAGCACTAGATAGACTGAAAATCGATTTTTTCCATTTTTGGACATAGGATAGTTTGATTCGTAGCACATTTGGAGGTAGGATAGTTTCATTCCAATGTAGCGATATGATAGTCTTGAGTGCTACCAGGCTCTGCTGGTATCTGGTAATCGGGCTAGTAAATATTTCATTTGGCTAAAAAAGCATTAAAAAAAAACCTAATCATCGCAAATAACTAACTTATAGGTAAACCCGAGAAAAATATTTCATCCCGTTGCATTGAATAGACAGAAAAACCATTTAAACTGGGTAGCACTTTCATCATCATAGTACGGCTTAATTTTTGTTACGCAGAGCTCCGAAAATCCTTGCTTGCTGACACTTGTGAGCGTTGGAGGGGGGGTAGGGGGTATTCGCTACATGCTGAGCATATGATAGTCTGGAGTTCTATCAGGCTCTGCTGGTATCTGCCAATGGGGCTTGTAAATATTTCATTTGGCAAAAAAAGGCTGTTTAAAAAAACTTAATCGTCGTAAATAACTAACTTATAGGTAAACCCAGCAAAAACATCTTATCCCAAAAATTTAGTAAACACCATGCTTATATTTCTAAATGTTAGGTTTAATCCTTAAAATTCGGACGAAATTTCTTGCCAGTTTTGGCTAGTATAATATGAGAAAATCTTGGTAACCGTGGCAATCTTTTAAATTCAGCGTAGTTCTTATTACAATATTTAATCTTTCTAAAGAGTATACATAGCTAATAAAATTTGAAAATTTCGGAAAATTAGGAAAAATAGATAAAACCCAGAAAAATTTTCGTTAGCCAATTTTGGCTAACATGAGCAAATGGTTTTAGTCTTAATCGTTACGAGTAAATATAATCTTGAAGAGGGTTCTTCGAATCTTGACAAAAGGGCTTAAAATTGGCTTATTGTTATCATTTTAAAATTCTTTCAAAACTTCCTGAGAATTGTTTGTTGAAAATAGAATTAGGGAATTTTTAATGCTATGGAAATTATAAATGGCTATTTCGAAATGAAATTATCTTATATTTGCGTAATTACGAACCACGACCAATGTCTAAATACTAGAGCTAACAACTGGTCATAATTTTTGTTTTTGTGTAAAAGAAACCGCAGACGAATCTTTTTGGAATATTGAAGGTAATGTATCAAACAGTTCATGCTATTTGACTCTTAAGTTCAGAGTTCATTTATTCAAAAAAAGAATTGAATTAAAAATGGGATATTCAACATCATATTTCTTTCGCAAGGCTCTATGAACGGAAATACCGGTCAGAGAAAAAAAAAAAAACAACACCAAAATAATGAAAGAACGGTGAACTGTCATCCACCAGTTCCACCACTCATTACTCGCCGTAAACCAGTCCAGAGAGAGGTGCCATACAAAATAAGCAATACCAACGTGCATTTACAACATGGCCATTGCACATTAATACCCACTGGGATAAAAACAAGTAAATGAAAACAAAAATAAGAAATATCACTTAGAAGTCAAACATTTTTTTTTTTGTAATTTGTTTGAAGGTACCAAACAAGTGACATTCTTTGGTGTGCTCATCCAATACATTCCAGACAACATGGTAGGCAGCCAGGGAATTGATGTCTGATGTGACTGATGAGGCTGATGATGTAGAAATGTTGCCTGAATTACGAAGATGACACGAACATTGATCAATGAAGGAATTGAGCGGTTCTGAGAGCTGAAGGAAGATTGCCGTGAAGTTGAAACAAAGTGAAAGACAAACAGGAGAGAAGATGATGCAACTTCAAATGAAGCAAATAGCAGAAAATAGAAGTAATGAAAATAGAAAGTAGAAAATATAAAATATTGAAAATAGAAAATAGAAGAAAATGAAGCAAATAGCAGAAAATAGAAAAATAGAAGCAAATATTTTTTTCAAGAATGATGCTCTTTTCTTTATCGTATATCTTAGAGAGTAGTTTTAGGAAGGAAGAAAAGGTCAAATTTATATAGTAGGGCAATAAAAGACTATATGAACTAAAGAATAAGACAGAATTTTTATAACCGATCCTTGGAAAATGTGTTCAAGCTTCTTATTTCCACGATGTCTTATTTTAATTAAAGTAATATGATGCATAAAGGAAATATTTTAATGAAGAAGAATTGCAGGGAACGAGAAAACAATCTTCAGTTCTACTAACACAGCGTTTTGAAATATGGATTTCAAACAGTTGAAGGCATGTTTGAAAAATCTGATGTATCGACTCGCCTACATTCAGTCAGTTAGCATCGACCTGAAAATTACCTACTGAAAACTAACAGATTCGATATGGATAGCAGACTCAGTTCTGACCGAAAAACCGAGGGTACCATTGCCAGCGGAGGTAGATAAAATATTCTCATCATGTATATATATATATATATATATATATATATATATATATATATATATATATATATATATATATATATATATATATATATATATATATATATATATATATATTATGTTTCGATTGGTGTCCATGAGCCTTTTGAGCGGAAAAATAGCCTATAACTGAAAATGAAGAAGATAAAATCCTAATTTGTGTGCTGTGGAATAGGAGAACTCTAAATATACTCGGCGATCCTTGGTATTTGAAATTAGACTCATCATTAACCTTTATATATAAATGTATAAAATAGCAATTTTATATGTCTTTTTTACAAAATGTATTTTTGATTTCAGGGGAAACAAGCTAGGGAAGATGCTATTTCACGACTCAAAAGCCATCTCTTGGAATTCTATGTACCTTACAAGCTAAAATGGATAGTTCTTTTTCCGGAAGGAGGATTTCTTCGGAAAAGGAAATTAGTTGCCCAGAGGTAGGCTAAGCTTTTTCTGTCCTTTATTTTCTTCATTTATTCCTCAAGCTGTATTAGACAAACAACATGTGCCTTAATCCCTGAGTATAAATCCGCTCTCTTTTCCCACCGCCTGTGGTGTGTGTATAGAAGTATATAGTTGCAAACTGTTTTTGTTTCCCTTTTTTCTTTTCGCAAAAAGTTACTGAAACTTCTTTTAAAGGAGTTTAACCATAGATTTCTTAGGTATTTTTTCGAAGACCACCTTTCTATGACGAACAAATAAAAGTCAAAATAGAGGTAAGTCCTTTCATTAGACAGTGAAAAACTAAAGGATTCAAGTAAACTTAGACCTTTAATTCAATATAAATATCAATTGACAAAGAAATTCGTTCCTCCGTATCTTTTGTTCTGCGCAGCATTTTCATTGATGCTGGTAGTTTGATTTCGAGTAAGCTCATGCTAAAGCTCCAAAAATCAGAGGAATGGGAGGGGGCTACTGGGGCTTATATACTCATGTACTTAGTTTAAAGCACACACCTACATGCATCTTTATTAGAGTCAATATTTTTTCTAACGATTTTGGTCTTTATTGGAATATTTTACAATGAATAGAAGAGGAAATACTAACGAAGAGCTCCAAACTGAGAGGACTCTAGACTGACAGGGCTAGCCATTATAAACATTCACCAAAAAAACATTCACCATTCAACAACAGACAAATATCGTTTCTGGGACGCAAGATGGAAACACTTCAATCGGTAGAACACTTTTCCTTGTGTTTATAAGGGAACTTTGACCTTTACCACAAAATTACTAGTTAAATAAACCTAGTTAATTAAATAAATCAACATTTGATTTCAATTAACGCCTTTGATTTCATCATATTATCATCGAGTAGTCGTATCGTAAACTTCGTGCTTAAATTTCAGTATTTATTTGTAAGATTTCATTCAGCAGACCATCTACTTTCATTTTCTCTTTGTCAGAGAGGATTTTGATGGAACAGATTGTGAGCCTGGCCTTGATAATGATATGAGCGATGAAACGGAACATAAATTTCTGAGAAATAATCTAGAAATATATAGAGAAAATTTATACATATATCTAGAAAATATATAGAGTATCTAAAGCAGACTAAAGCACTCGAGTAATTTTCCTTTATAGAAGAAACTACAAGATTACCCTACGGAGGTAAATATGCTTGAACAACAGCTTTTTTGGAACTGCACATGCGTCTAGAATTCTTTTCTGGGGGGAGGGGAGGATTTTTCCTCGGCATCTGTTGTCTTCTCTAACCTCTGGTTCAGTAGATGAGGAAGTCAGTGAATTGAACTGGATAAAGCTAAAGGACTAGCAGAATTGGGAAGTTTGCCTTTGAAGTTTACATGTTGTGTATAAATATTTAAAAAAAAAGGACATCTTTAAAATCTATGCTTTTAAGAGCTCAGCGGAAGCAAAATGGAAAATACCTCAACTGCTAAGTGGCTTGGTAGGAGTCTTTAAGCTCTTTTTATTTTTACTGAAAATACCTTGATTTTAACGAATCACTTCCGTGTTTTTTCAAATTATTAAGTACAACAAGTTAATTAAATTCAATAGACTATTTAAATTCAATTAGTTGAAATCCTGAATGGCTATTTTGCTAATAAAAATGCAAAGGGACAATAGTTGGTAAATGATATATCATTTCTTAATTTGTGATGTAAGCCTTTAAGAGGTTTAGGAGTATTTTAGGGATCCTAAAATATGTTGTTTTTTGGCATGAAATTTTGGGTTTTCTATGTTGTTGTTTTTTTTACTTTGAAATTTTGGGTTTTCTATAATTCACCCCGTCATCCTTTATGGTAATTACTCAAAAGTGAAAGAAATTGTTTTTTAGTTATGGTACTTAGAAAAGGCAACAGTTTAAAAAATTTATTAGGCAGTATCTGGGGAGGGGAGGGCTACTGGGGTTGAACCACCTCACTATCGAAATATCTAACTCTTAATTATAACTAAAAACGCTGGTAAAAAGATTTTTTCTACTTAAAAAATTCCTTCGATTCTTAAATTGGTCCTAAAATGCAGATAAAAAAAACTCTCCCTGAACAAAAATTTTTTGGTAATCCTCCTTAACATAAAATTATTTTGGTAACCCCTTCTCTGAGCAAAAGTTCTTTTGTTACCCCCTTCCCCCATCCCAGGGTAAAAAATTTTGATACGGTCCTAGGTTTTATGTACCGAAATTATGTCTTATGTGCCAGAAAAGTAATAAAAGATGAGCATATTTAAGTGAAGAACAACTACATAATTATTCAAAAATTGTTGGAAATCTATCGGACTTATTATCCGAAAAGAATTATTTATATTTTAGTTCACCATAATCTAATTAACCTTATTTAATTTTTTTTTTCAGCTTTATTTTTGAAATAAAAACCATAAAATCAAAATAAGCTATTTTGGAGGAACTATAAGTCTAGGACTGCAAACTGCTTATAGAAAAGTCACTTTTTTTCTTTGTACCTTTTTCTTGCTCTAACACCTTTCAACTGTGAACACATGCTGTTCTTATTTGTACCTTGAGGAATGTGCTCTCTTTGGGGTAGAATTTGACGACCCGTTCATCGATCGACTAACATCTGCATTACGAAAGCGAAGCTTCGCTTTTCCTATCATTTCTGCTCTGGAATCATAGCTATCGTTCGTAAAATTTATGAAGCTCTCGTTTCTATTTGGTGCATATAGCTCGCTCTCGTATATTCGGTTATCGTTTGTAGACACATTTAGATTTTCGTTTGTGGAAATAACCGAACTGTTCGAACCCATATTCCTTGGTGAACTTGAAGGTGGATTTGAAGCAGTTCTTTCTAAGTCTCTTGAATTTCTTCGGTTCGCTTTTCTTCTTAGAAGCAAAACCGTTATGATTAGTAGCAGTACTACGGCTATACTTAATAGTGAAACAATGACAATTAAAAATATTTCGTCTTCTGGTTCGTTATTGCCTGGTTTCTCACTCGGTATTTCAATAATCTCGGTCGTAGGTGTTTCGCTGGGTTTATTTTTTGTCGTACTTGCTGTTGCAGACTCCTCCGTACTTTCAGTTGTTTTGAGGTTATCAGTTGTTTCACTTGTTGATTCTGAATTTTTGGACCATGTGGAATCCGATGATCCAACTTGTGTGGTTGATGTGTTTGTCCCTGTTGAACTCGGATTAGAAGTTGATTGCGAAGCTGTCGCCACCGAGGATGAGGTACTGCTTAAAACAGTAGTTTCCTTATTAGAAGTGGAGGAGCCTGTCGCTTCTGATGATCCAGCTTGTGTCGATGATGAATGGAACGTTGTTCCTGTTGAACTCGGATTAGAAGTCGATTGTGAAGTTGTCACCACTGAAGATGAAGTAGTGCTCAAAATCGTTGATTCTTCACTTGTGCTTGTACCCTCATGTGTATTTGTTGTGGTTGTGCTAGATGAAATCGAAATAGATGTCGTTGTCTGACACGTAATTGTTTCGTTAACATTTGCCAGCAAAGGACGACAACCTTCATTAGGAAGAGGCACTGGTGGATTTATACTTTCTAGCGTTGATGCTTGTAAAACAATTTTCTCCACTTGAGTAACTGTTTCTGGGGGAAACGCATGAGGTCTTCCGTACAAACATAATCGAACAGGAGTATTTGTTGGAATTTTATCTGCTGGTATATCCTCTATAAAATCTGTGTAAAAATCTGCGCTAATAACGTCATCAGCACGTGTTATTCGGGTATGGATTCCATCGTCCGTTACTATGTGTGGGATAATCCTTGATAGCTGGAAGCCAGGACCTAGAATAATTCTTCTCCTTCTAATCACAAGCTTTAAATCAGAAGCCGCTTCAACTGTGAATTCAGGGCTATGCAAGTGGGCTCCTGGTAATGGGGGGTCACTTACAATAGCTTCTGCTGTATGATGTAATTGAAATGAAGATACATCTGGCCGATACACCCATGGCGTATATATTGTCTCACAAATTCGTGTCCAACACCCAAAACCATTCTCAGCTATGTCAAAAAGATAAATAGGTTCAGAACCTGAAGATACTAGCGGCGCCCCATTCTTAAAAAATTCGCCTCCTTCCAATTCATTGTATGTTGGTTTTAGGCTATGTACAACAGGATCTAAAAAAAATTAAATTGGATTAAATGAAGCAAAGAATTTGGCAGCTTTTCTTTTCGAAACTAACCGTTGATGCCCCACCGACTTTGAAAGACGAGGGTTCGAAAAGAAATGTTTGAAGCATTCTTCTCTATGGACTCTTCTAAAAGAAACGGTGTAATAAAAAATTCCTACTTTATAGTACGCAGAAGGTTTATATCAGAATTTTTAATTTGCTGCTTTTACTTTAATTCACTTTTTTCCTACTTATTATTTTTAATTTTTAATATGTTACTTTCCATTGTTCGATTCTAGCGTGTAACCGTATTTGAAATAACTGCGAAAGAATACCGTCTATTTCTTTGTCAACAAAGATTTGCAAAAGCCTGCTTTCTTATTTAATTTGTTATCTCTGAAATTATTTGTCAGGTTATAAAAATAATTCAATCTGCATATATTTTAAACACGAGTGCATACATAGAATTTGACGGTAGTGTTGAAAATAAGATAAAAATAGTGGAATAAAACGTGTATTAATGTGGAAACTACCTAGAAAATATAAGTTTCTCATATTGTAAAGTATTAATTTGCTATTTAAAAAATTCCAGAGAAAAGATTAACACTCAAATATCTTCTTCAATTAGAGCTTCGTCGTTGAGAGGTTAGTAGCTAGTTTCGTATTAAATCAGGAGCTAAGCAAGGTTGTGTTCTATCCCCATTGATATGGGCCATTTGGATGGACTTCATCTTAAGGAGCATAGAAAAGGGGATTGGAGAACCTGGAATGAAATGGGGAAGAAAAACTTTCCTGGAGATTACGCTGATGATTTAAGCATCCTTGATGAAAATGTGAGCAAAATGAAAGAACTTTTAAAGGCTTTGTGAGTTCAGGGTTCTAGAAAAGGTTTGAAAATTAATGTTTAAAAGACGAAGTCGCTAAGATTAGGATTAAGTTAAGATGAAAAGGTGATTTTGGGTAACGAAAACATCGATTAAGTGGATAGCTTCACTTACCTTGGTAGTTATATTAGTAAAGACTGTGGGAGCAGTTAAGATGCTAAGGTAGAATAACCAAGGTTCAGGGTGTTTTTTACAGTTGAAGAAAGTTTGGAAGAATAGGAAGATAAGTCTGCAAACCAAGATTAGAACATCAGAAGCTACACTAATGACAGTGGTCAAATATGGCTCTGAAGCATGAGCGCTCCGAAAACGGAGGGAGATTTGCTAGCATGTTTTCCAGAGAAATTGCTAATGGATTGTTTTGGTTATCTGTTTGACTGATCATATTTCAAACAGTAGGCTTTATTAAAAATGTGGCTCAATCCCAATTTTTAGGGTTATAATGAGATAAAAGTTCAGATGGCTAGGGAATATTCTGCGAATGAAGGATGACCGATTACCAAAGGTTATCTTTTTTGGCCGACCGTCTAGGACTAAGTGGAAAACAGGTCGTCTGCTGTTGGGGTGGGAAGATGCGGTAAAGAAAGATTTAAGGGAAATAGGAACTTCTTTGGAGGGAGTAAAAAAAAGGCTTTGAATAAGTTAGGATGGAGGAAGAGCGTACGTAGCTGTGTTGGCCTCAGGCCGCTTGGTGCGGCGGTGAGTTGGTAGTTGTAGTAGCAGTAGTAATTCAAGAGATATAATATTGTATTTTGTAAAATAACCAGTCCCCTTGAACTAAGCAAACTGTGTTGACTAATTCAGCGCCCTCTCTCCTATCTTTTCTGATTCGCAAGATATTTGGAAGATTCTGTTGTTGTTGTTGTTGTTTTTTTTGTTGTTTTTTTTTTTGTCACACAGAAATTTAAGTCTCGTCTAATGAAAATAACTATCGTGGTTATATACGCCGAAACTAATTTACGGTTCTTTTGACAATGCTTAAAACACTGCGGTTAACCATACTAATCATACTACTAAAAGAAGGTAGTATCCTCGGTGTAAAAGGGGGAAAAGCTTTTGGATAAAAGGGCCTTCAGACCGTGTACCTGAATGTAGACCGAACTGCTGGGAATGAAGAAGATTTTTTTTTTTTTTTAGTAGCCCGCAGAAAATGGAACGACAAATGAGATTTGCGTGTTTTTTCTTTCTGTACAGGCTACTTAAAAAGCGCCCACGTTTCGGTTTCGTCTTTTTATTAATTTTTTTGTCGTACTTAAATATATTATTCAGTTTGTTTGCTCTTCTGCAGCATCTATGTGACTTTCACAAAGCCTGTCGAACGACTGACTGAAAAAAGAAACAAAAAACGTATCCTTGACTCTTTTGTGAGGATCGGAGAAGAATATTCTCCCGCTCCTAAAATAAGTTTTTTTATATTCCTGTGTATAATAATAAAAAAATGAACCGAAATAGTTCAGTAAATCTTTGCGTAAAAACTATTGTTGTTAGAGAAAATCTAATGACGCTTACCGATTTGTTTATGTTAAACTGGGTAAGAAACTTTTTCAGCAATGATTTTTTTTTGTTTCCTTTTTAATACAAAATACTCAAATTTTGCGCAAAAAAAAGTTTAAAAAGCGAGAGCGTAAAAACTGCAGCTGATGAGAAATTCCTGATTCCATGTTTTAGCCCGGTGTGGAATTTATTTTACAACCAAATACGTGGTTCCTTTACCAAGAAATTACCCCCGAGATTTTGCAATCCTGAGCTTGTGATCTTGGAAAATTATTATTGGTTTATTGCCTAGCCGTAAATAAAACATAAAGACTGAGACGGTGACATTGAAAAAGAGAAAAACAAGAAAAATTTACACTTCCACAAAATGCGTAAAATTACACACTAATTTATTTCACTGGGTTTAAATTTTATAAACAATAGATCAAGTAAATGTCTTAGCTGATTTTCTACTAACAATAAAAATATTGATACCTTGAAAAGGGATATTCCTTTCTTGAATTTCATCAGTACTGGAGAAATCAGTAAAATATATCAATAGTGAGATCACCAACTTTGTTTTCATTCTTTTGAATTAATCATCCAAATTTTATAGAATTTCAAATCGGCCTGATAAATATTTCCCAGATTAAATTTGTTATCTGATATAATTTATTGCCCCTCGGAAAGCTAGTAATGCTAAAATCCATTTATGATTTGGGTTTATTGTTTTCTTTTATGTTAATCTTTTGTTGGCCAAATTCTAAGAATGTTGTCATATTTGCTTAATGGATGTATCATTTGGGGTTTGATCGCTACCTAATATATAAAATAATTTACGATAAAAACAATATAGCTTGGATGAAAATACAAGGCTTGTAAATGAAGTTTAAAGAATGATTTTATTGCGAGTTCCCTGATAAGACTGGTGGATGGAAAAGTGACATATTTGCATTTCAACCAATGCTGCAATTACTTCCGGTTTATTTTTGAAACATCTTCGCGAATATAGTCCATCTCTGTACATGTCAAGATGAGATTTATTTCAGGAAAAAACCTAACACAAGCCCAGAACTGGTGCTGAACTCGCACTTTCGAGTCAAAAACACAAATAAAAAGAAGCAAATATAATAGGGCTAGTCAGAAAACAATTCTTTTTTAAAGGTGAGTAAAAACTGTAAAAAAAAACAATTACAACTCATAAGGTTAAAGGGAAATATACCAAATAAAAACACAAAGACAAAATTAGTCTTGTGACTAAAACAACAAAGCAAATAGTTAAAAACACAATTTTGTTAAAAACCAAAAGAAGACAACTATAAAAAGAAAGTTAAAGATTTGCGATATGATCATTAAGTAATTGTAAAAATAAAATAAAAGTGGGGGACAGGGATCCACTCATTTAACATATCAAGTACGCACGGGATGAAAGTTTTTCGACATCTTGCAGTTGAAAATATTGTCAGTGGAAGAAAGGGTTTTTTTAAGCACACCGAGGGATGCAGGGTCGATGGGGGGGGGGAAATTGACTAGGGAAAAGGGAATTTGTCCGGGTGTTATGGAGGATATTGCTAGTGGAACGCAAGGAATGTTAATTCTCCTTTCTTAGAGCTTGATCAGATTGACTCTCAGAAGAAGAGATACAAGGGACTTCATTTTCATTGAAGATACTATTTCAGCACCTTTTTTTGACTATATCTGTCCGACAATTGATTGAAGAGGCCAAAATGCTTCAAAGGACAGGTATCCTCGGGGTTTGAGCGTACAATTTAGAGAAAAATCCTCTAGCAGTGCAATCTAGGACATTTCATTTTTCTAAGCGAGATTAAGGAGGGAAAATATGACATTTGATTTTTTTTAATATAATTATTATAGTAATCCTATTTTAAGTCGCTTGAGATGGTGACAGGTGACACCAAGTGATTTCGTAGTAACAACTGACATTTCAGACGGAAAAAGCCGTGTGTAAGAAGGAGGAGTCTTAAGAGATGACGGATGCGTGTTTCTTTGTTTGTTTTTGTTTTCCCAAGGGGTGATTGTATCGAACCAATGGTCCTAGTAGATTGGGAGATGGCTCATTCGCCCAGAGTTAAAATATATTAGGATAAAGTGATAGAGATCTCATAAATAGATTAAAACCGGAGTCTAGTTAGGTTAAAAGTTCTAGTGCTCTTTTTAAATCACCAAAAAGATTATAGCTCTAGAAAGTGTTGTTTTCTGCCGTTTTGTGGCAGCAAATTACAACTTTGTCCCAAAGAGGACCAAGTTGCTATTGACTGAAAATTCTGAAATGGCCAATCGATTTAGAAGTATCAAAAAACTGCTTATTGAGCTTTCTAGTTGCAGAGAAAGTAATGTCGTATGATTGCGCATTTGTTCCTGTAAAGCCACGTAATCTATACCATATAAACGTTTAATACGGACATTTATCTTAATGCTTAAGGTAAATCAGTTGACTCACTAGATTTTAATGAAACTTTGTTTAGTGATCTATAATTGTGCATCAGCTTTCATGAAGGTTGGGTGGGGGGGGAGCAGATGCCATAAAACGCATATCAGAGCCCAAAAAGTCCAGCTCTCCATGATTCTTCAGATAAACATAAAACAGGCAGGGGGGGGGGAGTTAATCTGTCACCTTCCTTTATTTATAGCCTGAATGAAGGTGCTGCGGGGTGATACTTCTTATTGCAGAAAAATGTTTCTACCATTATTTTACTGTTTCATTTAACTAAAATAATTTGGTTCATATTTCATAAAATTGTACACAGCGATGAGTAAGCGCGCATAAACTATTATGAAGAAGGTCGTTTTGTAGGTTGTTGGGCAGGTGCCTCAAAGAATGCGTTTAGATACCAAAGAGTATACCGCACTCAAAGAGTGCGTTTAGATACTTAAAGAGTGCTTTAAGTATAAGCACTCTTAAAGAGTGCTTTAAGGTACTTAGATACTTAAAGAGTGCGTAGATACCGCACTCAAAGAGTGCGTTTAGATTCTCAAAGAGTGCGTTTAGAATATTCTAGCTCGTTGGGCTCTCAGATAAATACAGGATGGATTTTCGGGAAGGGAATGGACGAAATGGATATTTAATCCCTCTCGAATCCCTAAATTGTTTTGATTTACGCCTTTCTTACTGCGGATAGGGGGGATATTGCCCCTTCCATTGCGACAGTCTTTTTCTGTGTAGCATAAATATTAAATTTACTTGCCCACTGACACATACATGGAAAAGGCAAGGCAACATGAGGGAGGGGAGGATGGTGGCAAGTGCTACCAGGAGTTTGGTCTTTAGCGATTGTAAATGTTATTATTTATCTTGTCCTATTTATATGAAATGTTTCAATGTATTTAAACACGTGTATAAAATATACCGTATGTAAACATCAGAAAACCAAAACCGTGTACGTCTTAAAAAAAGGGAAACCGAGTAACTCAATTTTTAATGCAAAATATTTCGATACAGGTATACAGTTTAAAAAGTTAGCGGGCGCCAAGTTCAAAAATTAAAAACATTCGGGAAAAATCAGCCGAAACAAGCGAAAAAAAAGTCATCATGAAGCTGTAGAAAGTATAACTTTCCTCATTGCTGCTGCAAAAGACAATCACTGTCATCTGCAGTAATCTGTGTAAAAAAAAAGCGACTGAATAAATAAAACTGTTCAAGAATGTAAACGTAACATCTTGTTTCCAAATAGGAATTGAAAAGAGCTACATATATCATTGAACAGCTTAAAATTTAAGATTTTCATTATTATGTTAATTATCAAAATAGTTCAAGATTAAACACTTCAAATTAAGAACAGGAGAATGTTTTTAGAAAGGTCCATTAAGCTATCCTATTTTATTGTATTTTTCTTTTCGTTTGAAGTAAAGCATTTTTCATATCCAATTATGACAGATTCATTCATCATCTATCTATGCTAGAAATCTTATAATAAAAACAAACAAATTGTGTGTAGTTTCCAAAGCAATTCGAAAAGTGAACCGAAGATCTTGAAGACTTTCAGTCGTAAGGAAATATAAGGAAGTACGTTTAGAATTATAATTCATTATAGCGAGAATTCAGGATTCGGGGGGAGGGGGAGGGCTGGGTATTCAATCGATCTTCGGGATAAAGTGTTATGTGAGTTGAGTCGGATTAAAATACATTTCAGTGCTAAGAAGATGTTATTCAGCCCATAAAACAAACAAAACTTAGAAGAATTATCCTTTAACATTCCGTGCTGATAGGTCCATCCCGACCCCTCTACAAGCTGGCTCGCCGGTCTGGAGATACAGACGAAGGAATGAGCTTTTGGCAAAATGGGAACCCTAAATCGGTTCACAGTACTGCAACGTCTCGGAACTATCTACCGTCTTTATCAGCAAAGATGGTGGATGCAGTGACGATATAAAAAGTAGAATAGCTAAGCTCGCTTAAAAAGGTTTAGAACAAAGGAAGTTAAGTCCGTGAACTAAGATTGGAATATAGGACAGCATTGACAGTGGTCAAGTATGACTGCTAAATACGGGCGCTTCGTAAGGCTGAGGAAGTTGTGTACACTGTTTGCACGGGAATTGTCTGAAAATAGTTTTAGGTGCTCGTCTGACTAACTATATGTCAAACAATTAACTTTGAAAAAAAAAATATGGTTCAATCTTTTGGCGGTCCTGGCCTCACTTGGGCCCTGGGTAATATCTTGATTAAAGCCCCTTCCCCTGTCTCCTAAAAATTTTCAGACAAAATTTTAACAAAACATTCATTTATAACCCTTGTGTGTGTGTTTTTTTTTTTGTTTTTTTTTTGCCATAAAGATGTTGATTGATTGATTGATTGATTGATTAACAAACTTTTCCATTTATTTAAATCTGGCTTTTCTTCCTCTTTATTTGTTTGATTACTTATATGAAATTGTGCACCCTTAAAATTTTTTCGCCTGGGCAAGTGCCCCTCCCCTCCCCTAAAGCTGCCTCTAGTTCAATCGTACTTTCAGGGACTGTAATGAACGACAGGTTATTCGTTGAGGAAGAGTTTTGTGGTTGAACGATGATTGGATGTCAGAGATGGGGCTTTTTAGCCATCATTCTAGTGTCAAACCAAAGACAGGCCTTCCCCGAATGGGATAGGAAGAGATCATAAGGACTCAAAGGAAGTTAGAGCTTCATGGGAGGGGCCAAAGAGGCTTTGAATTGGTTAGATTCGAAGAGGATCGTGTGTCGCTGCGTTGGCATCAGGTGACTTGAGTGCTGCAGTGAGTTGTTAGTAGTAGTAGTAGTGAAAATAAACTTCTCACCTAAAAATGTCTTGTTATAAACTAAAGAGCTTTCATCCTGCATAAGAGTCCAAATGGTTCTACCGTGGAGCAATTTGAGAATTGGAATCGTTTTGCTCTTCCATGCAAATAAAATAATTTGAAAACATAATAAATCATACCACAAGAGCACAAGTAATTCATTTGTAGTTTGTAGAAAATGAAACAAAATCGGTATGGTTTTTTCTTTAAAAACAAAGCTAAGTACACCACAAGACGACCGATTGATCCAACCATTCGGCTTTATTCGCCTTTGCTAGACCATTTTGATCGAAGCATAAACTGTTTGACTTCAGATTCATTTTGGCCACTGAGGCCAACTGCATATGCATTACCGTTCTTAAGAGCTCACGAAAGTGCGAACAGACTGCCACCAGTCTATGTCCTACATATTCAGGAACACATTTTACCATACTTTGATACTTTTTTATGTCAGACCATTGATACCGTAGTCTTTGCCTCATTCTCAATGAAAGATCTTATTCCGTTCCTTCTGGTAAATATGTAAATTTAGCTGGCTTGGAGTTTTAAAGTCCTTTAACTCCTTGCCTACGTCAGTAGTGTCTGATCCCTAATCCGTATTAATCGCGTTTTTATTATTTTGACCAAAAGTTTTAGTTTTTGTTTCAAAATGGCTGACTATGCTCTCTTCGATTTGCCAAGTTATTTAGCTTTCCCCGGAATAATCTCTAAAACTTATTAATCTATAAATTGTTTCAATTGCACTTCTTTCTAGTTATGCAAAGAAGAATGGACTGCCACATTTGGAAAGAGTAAGTTTGCCCAGGGTAGGAGCTTTGCAAACGATCCTAGAAACACTCAATACCCCAAAGACGATTGAAGACAACAACTTGAATTTGAAGAGTTCTGAAGGTATAGTTTCTTTTATTCAGCTGATGGGACCAAGCACGTTCCTGGGAGCCTCTTGACTCCTTGCAGAGGTTACTAAAGCAAAGAGTAGAAAAAAACTGCTAATTTTGTCAAGTTAAAACGACCCTTGATGTCACTATGTTGCCTTCAGCTGATGTGTTTGATCAAAATCGTTTTTTTTTTTAAAAAACCAAACAAAATTTAACTTTATATGTCTTCTACAGTTTTAATGTTAATTTTTAGCCGAACTGGACGCCCTTCAAATCACCATATACCAATAAAAACGAGTTCAAAACCAACGAAATATGCCTTTCCGGGGTGTCCTCTCCCCCAAGAAGCACTTCTTACGGTGGCTTTTCCTTACCATCTCATATTCACAATGAGATATTACTAATTTCGAGAATTAACTAGCGGTAATTTAAGCCAATCAGAATTTTCCCAAATATCTTTTAGCCAATCAGAAAATACTGTGTAAAATTCTGATTGGCCACATTGGCGCAAGCTAAATCTCCGTATTAGTAAAATGTTAATTTTCTAATACGGAAATCCAGAATTTTCTAATACCAGAAAATTCTGGTAATTTTCAGCCCCTTTCTTTCCATATTAAATTGGCATATTGTCATTCTATTATATGTGTTTATCATCATTTTGTCTTTCCATACTAATTTTTGTAATTGTCCTTTTATCATATCATCATATTAGCTTTCCATTTTAAATATATGAAGATACAAATCTTATAAGTTTCCCATTCTCGTCGAAGCAACTGCTTTTTCCATGTTAAATTCTATCTGTTATATCATCGTTCTATTATATGTCTGTATCATAATTTTGTCTTCCATGTTAAATTTTTTTTATTGTCCTTTTATTATATTTCTGTTATACTATCATATTATTTTTCCATTTTAAATATCTGAAGATCAAATTCTTATAAGTTTCCCATTCTCTTCGAAACAACTGTGGACTTTAAACACTACGAGTGCACAATTCTTGCTGAGAATTGCTTGCTTCAAATTACTAAGCAAGCTTCAGACACAATGTTAAAATTCTTAGAACAATGGGAATTTTATGAAAAATAAAAGAAAATAGGGTGGAAACTCCACAAATCTGGATTTTTTTTTCTTATAGTGCTGCTTATAATTAAGTCCACTTTAAAGTTAACCTAAACCCAATTTTTAAAATTGTCACGCATCTTATTTGAATTACTAAGAGCAATGAAAATAAAATCTGATTTTTTGATTTGGTGAAAATAAAACTTACACATCCCTGCATATAATTAAAAATTAGGGCGATTATGAATTCAAATTTTAATGAGAAAACTTGAGGAATCAATAGATTGTTGGCATATGCGGACGAAAAGCGGTATCGATTTTAATAATTAATTTGCTTATGGATTTTCACGACTCAACGTGGCAACACTGACAAAATGTGATTTTCAACGACCTAAAGAAAATCTTGGGGAATCGTGTGATTTTGAGGTATGAATAGACCTAAAATGGGTACAAGGATGATAAAAGTGTTTATCCCGATGTACTTGGTACTTCAAATGTTGTTGTACAACCTGCAGTGACGCCGATTCACGAAAATCCTGGGGAGGAAGGGGGCAAATGTATTTTTCAAAATTTAAGGTGGTTAAGGTGGTTAATTTAAGTACCCAAAAAGGATCTTTTTTCAGTTTAATTATCCGAAAAACGGCATTTTTTAAAATCTAGTGGTTGGGTAATCCCCTCCCTACACAGAATAGATGCCACTGACAACCTTACTAAATTATGGGTGTATTCGACCTGAGATGCTCTGTAGTTTAAAGTGCCGAATTGTTGGCAACAAAATTGCTAGTGTAGGGAAGTCTTTATGTGTGACATAAAACTTGATTCAGAAGCTAATCATAATATTTTTGGTTTCTTCCATTACACATACTGATTATTACTGATAAAAAGACGCGGGGCTGTTTCATGTAGTCAAAATTAATTTATGTCTTTTTGGTTTCTGGAACGCCAGCATGCTAGTTGTAATGACTTTACGCCTAAATAAATCTTAGCTTGACCACAAACCACTTCCGGAAAGCTCTTGTAACCCACTCTATGTAGGAGCCCATTTGGAGGGGAGGGGAGGCGGCTGCCAAGACTAAATATTTTTCTTCAACAGATTTTCGTAAATATAAGCGAAAATACCCATAATTAAATTGTATTCTCTCCGGGGGGGGGACCCTGATTATGCCACTGACCTCAGCGGCCTCCTTATCCCACTTACATATACTCTTTTCAGGGAATCTTTAGGGAAGTAAAACCTTGGTATTGAGACACGAATACCTTTATCAGTGCATGCACTCATGGAACCGACTACACAATTCTGTTTGTTTTCAGAAAGTTTTTTTTTTCTATTTTTGTGAGGTAAAGCTATGTTCCATTCCAGAATGTCACAAGCATATGAAGTATATTGTTGATGTGACTATAGCCTACACAAATGGAAAACCTTTGGATATTTTTGATATATTGATTGGTAGATCTGAACCCAGGGATACTGTGTTCCACTACAGAGTTTACTCAGTATCACAGGTATTGTTTGCTTATTATATTTCAGGATGACCTCAGGTAACATTTATGCTGGAAGTAAGAAAGGCGATACATGATATACTCTAACAATATACCCGGCATGTATAGCATCTACTATGTTTGTAAAGGTCAGATACAAGGGACGACTCATAAACTGCTGTATATAAAAGAATAAAAAAATCCTAAAAACAAAATTGTGGTGTTATGATGTTAGGCGAGCATAAGCCACTAAACACTCTAGTTGCACGTCGTAGCGAGTAGAGAGAGGTGACTTTAGGCTACATTTTCGGGGGTAGAAGGTCTGAGTGGGTGGGGGAGATGAGCAAAAGCCAACTAAGTCGACTTTCGTTTTATAATGGACCGGCGAAGGCTTTGTATGGTCTGAAAGTTTTGGCTGCTGCCCATAGCGAGCGAAGAGAAGTGAATTTAGGCTGCGTTTTCTAGAGTAGAAGACCTGAGCAGATGGGGAAGGTAAATAAAAGCTGATGAAGTCGAATTTGCTAGCTAACAACCGGTAAAGCCTTTGTCTATAAGGGCTGGAGAAGCTTACTCTTTTCCTAGTACTTATTTATAAACTTGGCATTGTTTCAAAAGGATATTTAGAACGATGAAATGGGGATAGGCTATAAAAACTCGAATCAATGAACGCCTAAAAAAGGCAATCAGAGAGACCCAAAAAATTGAGCTTGACGGACAAGGAAGATTGAAAAAAAAAATGCAGGGAAAACAGAAGAGTGGAAGGGCTTAAGGCCTGAGCTTCTGACCGTGGTGAGCAAATGGAAGGAAATGATATCAGGCTGTATTTGGATAAGTCAAAGCTTGGAGTGAGCAAAGGGAAGCTAGGCCTAGAGCCGGCTCTGAATAGGCTGCAGGCCCGAGCGAGCATGGGAAAAACTGCACATTTACACACACTTGATTTTATAGATGTAGATATAAGAAAGACTGTTGAATATCTAGTTATCGGATTTGGTAAAAACAAAAATACACCCCTCAGTGGGTAAAAAAAAACGACCAAGGGTTGTAGACAAACGTTTGTGACCTCTGTTAGGCAATATCGACAACCATTTTCTTGACTTTTTTTAAATATTGCCTTAGGAATTAAAGTTAAAAAATCAAGCCTCATTTTCTCTTGTATACCTCCTATTTTTGTAAGAGATTATTTTTACATGGTTGTTCTAAAAAACTGAAGACTAAAACTCCTATTTATATCTTTTTTCATAAATGTTCTACAATGATTATCAAACTAAAGTAAAAAATAAAGTCTGCTTTTTCCCTAAAGAATTTCTTAGAGAGGCGTTTTGCACTTTTTAAATAACAAACAAGGTAATAAAACAATGGGGAAGCATAAATTTAACAGTTAGGAGGTAAGACCCCTCTTTCTGAGCTGTCGGATTAAAGTTTGCCTGTGGTTTATATGCAACCTGTGACCTTTGTGGGCTTTTTGCTTTCTGACTGTTTCAAAAATTGCATGTTTGGACGGAACATAAACCCTAAATTGTCAAATCTATCCTCTTCGGTTAGAAAAAGCGCGTACAACAGCTGCCACCAGAAAAGACAAAAATAATGTGTCTTTTCTTGCTCGCTCTGTGTTGTCTCTGATAGAAGAAACGCAATGATTGAATTACTACTTTTCGGTAATTTTCTAAAGGAAATTTTTATATAATAAATTTGTTAATATCCCTTTTTCGAATCAATGGAAAAAGACGGGGCACAAACATCAAAAGAAGAAAATGAAAACGAAAAATGAATACTAAACACATGCAAGCAGTTGAACTCGTTTCATTGAAGAAACTTTATTTAGCTTCTGTGGTGCTCAATCACAGTAGCAACAATTGTATATGGTTTTTTTTTCTTGATTTTAGATTTTATGTGGTTTTAGGTTAGTCTGCATTTTTTATTTGTTTTTAGTCTAGAAGACGCCTTGTTTTATACAGGCGAAATATCCGCATCGCTTTAGTTTGTGTTTTTCTTATGCTTGTCGTAGTCCCATTTGTTTTCTTCATCTTGGTATTTCTTTTTCTATTTGTTTTTTACATGCAAGCAAAGGCATGTTACGTATTAATGCATCTGTTTGGGGAGTTGGACCCCGTCTTGGTCTAGTAACTCTAATTCTAGTTATTCGTGGTAGACCAGAGCTGTTTTTTTTATGTGTAACATACGTCATATAACAACTGTCAGGGAATAGGGAATATCGTCGACTACATTTTGACTCGGACAATAAACCGCCTCCAGTTTGGGTTGCATTACGGCGATAGAGTACTTTCAGACGTTGACTATGCCGATGACCTTGCTCTTGTCTCCGATTCCCCGTCGAAGCTCACAGAAGCCCTACAGATCCTTGCTGATAAAGCCTTAAAGATGGGGCTGTCGATTAATTAGCAGAAGACAAAAGTGATGTTTGTTGAACCCCGTAACTCACCGAGTCCCCCGCCAGTCCTAATGGTCGGTGACGAACCAGCTTATATTGTTGAGGAATTTACATACCTTGGCTCTATCCTTTCAAATGACGGATCAATCCTTAAAGATCTAATGCACCGAATTGTCAAAGCCTCAGCAGTAGTGGGAAGACTAAGTGCCCTTTTGAGGAAACCTTCTATCAGTCGTAGGACCAAGATGCGCATATACAATGCTTCGGTGGGATCCGTGCTTCTTTACGGAGTCAAAACCTGGCCAGCCACTCAGTCTGTGCTTAGCTCCGTAAATATAGCCCAAACAAAACATCTTCGCCGCATTAAAGGACTACGCTGGCATGATTTTCTTAGCAACAAGAACCTCCTGGCGTTAACTTCTCAAACGCCCTTTTCAGTCCAACTCCCCCAACGAACACTACGCTGGTACGGACATCTCCTTCGCATGCCCCCCGACACTCCTGCACGAACGATTTTTGACTTTGTGACTTTGATCCCGTGCGGCACGGCGGGAAACGCCGAAGAGGTTGTCCCCCAACCAGATGGAAGGACACGGCAGGTTTCCTTCTTAGCCATGTTAAATATTCAGGAGGACGTTCACATCCTTGCAAGAGACCTGTCTAAATGGAGCCACCATGTAGCATCACTCTCGACGCCGGAAGCATTTCGGAAGGAGCATTAAGTCAAGTTAAGTCAAGGAGTAGCTTAGACTCCTCACGCCGTGTGATATGTATCCGGTATGTGGCTTGCTTTTTTTTCCGGGTTGCAGTTGTAGCTAGCAGCCTAGTAATCTACAAAAAAAAAAAAAACAATCAATCAAAACCAGTGGCTTACTGATGATGCTACGGTAATACCTAGGAAGGAGTTTTCGATCCAGTAATTATCCCTACCTATTTTTAGCACTGAAAAACATAACTTCAGTTTTCTAAGGTCTTTAGAGCTCTTCTTTTGAGGTTCAGCGTAGGAACATGCCAGATATCTAAATTCATACCACCCAAATTGGTGATATGGTGCTGCTGGGCTGTTTTCTTTTGAACAAATTAGATTTATGGTCCCCGGCCCAGATATTAAGGTGTAAGTAGTTTCTCTGACTTGGTACAACTTAAGCCCAGGGGTATATAACATGTAGTTGAGACATAACTGTGGAATGTCATTCATCCTTAATACCAGCATTTCCACAAGAGGAAGATTGTGCTATTGTAAATTGGGCCTAAGGATTTGTGTTAAACTTGGTTAATTGAGTCTGTGACTCGTTTATGTTTCCAAATTATATCAAGTATGTAAGGTATGAAGCAAATTTTGAGGCTGAGGTTGATTTTGATAATCTGATAATAAGGACAATTCTGATTCTGATGATTTGATAATATGGTTAATTTGTGAAAGTTCTCACTTCAGAGCTTGGTTTTAATACACTTATTTGAGTTGAGTTGTTTTTAAAGTTGTTTTTCAGCGAATATCCTTTTCCCTATTCTAAGGGGCTATGAGGTATAAGCCTAATTTAGGGCTGAAGGTATTAAGAAAATTTGGAGGCTGAGGTTGATTTTGGTAATCTGATAATAAGGACAATTCTGATTCTGATAATTTGATAATATGGTTAATTTGTGAAAGTTCTTACTTCAGAGCTTGGTTTTAATGCACTTGTTTGAGTTGAGTTGTTTTTAAAGTTGTTTTTCAGCGAAAATCCTTTTCCCTATTCTAAGGGGCTATGAGGTATAAGCCTAATTTGGGGCTGAAGGTATGAAGCAAATTTGGAGGCTGAGGTTGCTTTTGATAATCTGATAATAAGGACAATTCTGATTCTGATAATTTGATAATATGGTTAATTTGTGAAAGTTCTCACTTCAGAGCTTGGTTTTAATACACTTATTTGAGTTGAGTTGTTTTTAAATTTGTTTTTAAGCGAAAATCCTTTTCCCTATTCTAAGGGGCTATGAGATATAAGCCTAATTTGGGGCTGAAGGCATGAAGCAAATTTGGAGGCTGAGGTTGATTTTGATAATCTGATAATAAGGATAATTCTGATTCTGATAATTTTATAATATGGTTAATTTGTGAAAGTTCTTACTTCAGAGCTTGGTTTTAATACACTTATTTGAGTTGAGTTGTTTTAAATTTGTTTTTAAGCGAAAATCCTTTTCCCTATTCTAAGGGGCTATGAGGTATAAGCCTAATTTGGGGCTGAAGGTATGAAGCAAATTTGGAGGCTGAGGTTGATTTTGATAATCTGATAATAAGGACAATTCTGATTCTGATAATTTTATAATATGGTTAATTTGTGAAAGTTCTTACTTCAGAGCTTGGTTTTAATGCCCTTATTTGAGTTGAGTTGCTTTTAAATTTGTTTTTAAGCAAAAATCCTTTTCCCTATTCTAAGGGGCTATGAGGTATAAGCCTAATTTGGGGCTGAAGGTATGAAGCAAATTTGGAGGCTGAGGTTGATTTTGATAATCTGATAATAAGGATAATTCTGATTCTGATAATTTGATAATATGGTTAATTTGTGAAAGAGCTTACTTCAGAGCTTGGTTTTAATACACTCATTTAAGTTGAGTTGTTTTTAAAGTTGTTTTTCAGCGAAAATCCTTTTCCCTATTCTAAGGGGCTATGAGGTATAAGCCTACAGATAGGAAAAGGAATAGAGCAATAAGCTTTTCTTAGTAGTTGATTCCTATTTGTCCATTCTTCTGACACAAATATTTTATTCTAAAATATAGTCTGACCCAAGGTTAACGTTGAAATATGTAAACAAAATTTTGTAGAGTCTGCCCACTTTTCTGGCCTGTATTTTCAACACTCAGGTCGTGAATATGACCTAATCTAAGCAGGGGTGTATATTCACCGAATTTTCGGGCTGAATGGGGCATTTTTTATTGGAATATATACAAAAGGGTATTTTCAAAATTGATTGGAAGAGGGGGGGTGCAATTTCATTTTTGTTCGATTATTCTAACAAAAAGGGCCAAGAAATAGGTATTTTTCAAAATCTAGAGCATAGCCCCGTAGCCATCAATTGGAATCTGTTAATACATCTGAATTTCAGACTCAAAGGGACAGGGATCTGAAAAAATCTGGGAATACCTACACCAAGAATACAAAAGTGGCATAATTAGATTTTTTTATACTCTTTTTTAAGGACATAAAAATTCATTATTTTTTTCAGGAGAGTGCTGTGATGTTCTAGAAAACGAATTAGTTCGCTAATTGACTATTTTTAATTTACAGCTTCCTGAGAAAAATTCAGAAATTGCGACATGGATGTATGACAGATATGCTGAAAAAGACGAAATGCTTGAGAGTTACTACAGAACAGGGGTATATCCGGACAAAGATTACACTCAGTTTAGGAAGATGAAATCGAGGAAACTGCCAACGGACTATACCTACTTTATTCTTCTTCATCTTTTCTTCATTGCGTCCTCTTTATTTCATCTCTCACTTTTATCTAGTTTATGGAGTCTGTTCGTTGCCTAATTGAGTGAATAAGAACTTGATCCTTTTGTAGGTTAGTTTTAACAGGAGTGTTGCTGTGGTCTGTTTGCGTGGAATTGTTGTTTTGATAGGATATTGGTGTTGTTCATTTGAAATAGGGTAAGTGATGTAGGTTATTAGTGTTATTTATTTGTCGTAACTGGATCTAGGTACAGCCTGTTTTGCTGCCTTTATTCATGGACGCTATTTTATTTCAAATTTTTATTCTGATCTTCAATATTCCATTCTGATCAAGGAAATGCAAAAACAGAGAAAAATTAACAAGCATAAAGGAAAACAAATATTTAAAAGAAGACATATAAAACAAAAGTTTTGCTTGCTGTTCTCCGAAGTATCACGCAATTTTTGCTAAGGTATATTGAAGGAGAGGTTGGAGCTGAGTGGTTGTCGTGTTAGACTTACAATCTTATATTCTTCGGGATGGGGGTTCTAGTCATGTTGTTGCCGATTTTCGGTTTAGAACGCGGGTCAGTGGCGTGACTCAGTGACCTTGGCCAGAGTCGACCCAGCTCCAAGTGGGTACCTCGAGAAATCCAGGGAAAGTAATCAGGAAGGGTGTGTGAAAGCAGAGGATGGTTGGCTCCAACCTCCCATTGCACTTCCAGGCTGAAAGATTAAGAAGCGGGGATCAGCACTGACGGTAGGGACTCTATAGTACAGCACTGTATCTTTTACCTTTTTTCTATTGAGGGGGGGATGGGAATATCACCCCTCGGAAATTCATTGTACTTGAAAAGAGTTTCTTTTTATAATATGAAGTTGTACCTCACCCATAAAACAAGTTAAATAGTTCTATTCTTCCTACTTATCTTAATAAGCAGTATAGCATTGCTATGATCATTTTCAGTTGTTTCTGTGGAATTGTTCGGCCTCTAATCCTATTGTTGGACATATAACTAAATACTTGTAATATGCTACAATGGTCAAAGGAAAACCAGGTTTGTTTTATTGAAAAGTAATCATATAGTTTACTACCCCCTCCCTTAAAATCCAACAGGGTTGTGCATCTAAATACCGGATTTTCTTTGCTTTCGTCACCTTCCTGTGTGTCTGAACTGTTGCATGTTTTGAACAGATATTTTAAGTGAAACTTGATTTTTTTATTTTTTACTATTTTGGTGATAAAGTATTCAGATTTTTGGGAAAATTATTTTAAAAGTGATATTCAGTTTTGTTTACCCAAAGCTGTTTATTTAGTATTTTAATAGAAATTGAACTTGGAAAGGCCGACATGAAGGCCGAAAGGCCTTAAAGTGAAAATCTGGCCAAAATATCCTTCCTGAAATAAATGTTTCTAGTCCATTACAAGGGCATTTTTCTTTCAGAATCTAAAGCAAAGTTTATTACTAAATGAAAAGTTGAGAAAAGAAGTGTTGTATGCAAAGTAGGAAGGATTGAGTTTAGAGGTGTAATTTGTTTATTGGTATAAATGTTAATGGCAGTTTTATCTCTGTTCGGCAACCTTGGTCAGTAGACAGGTTTTATACTTCAGTAGACAGGGATTCCTAAATTATCTTGTTTAGCATTTCTCTACAAATTAAAAATAGCTAGTTTTTCTGGTCTTTTTTAGAAAAAAAGGATAGGGGTAAGAGGGTTGCTAGTACTGTGTCAAGTAGAGGAAACTCTGTGAACATCGTGGGGGAGGGATTGAGTCAAATATCAATGGGCTTTTAGCGTTGTTGACTTTAAGAGCCGCTCAGAGTCAAATTTACTTTAGATCATTAATTTGTGTCTTAACTCGCAGTGCAACATCACCAATGTAGGAGCCATATGTGGGGAGATATCACGTCTACACACTTTAAATACTCATCAGTATCTTAAAAACGGGTCTAGTTCCTATAACTAAGATTTTAGGACTGTATTTGAGGTTTGGGAATTTGTTTGTTTCTCTTTCTTTCTGTCTCTCTCTCTCTCCTTTATTTCTCTTTTCCCTCTTTCTTCCTTCTATCTGTTGTTTTTCTTCCTATTGAAAAGACGAGAGGGATTTCTAAAACTATGAAACAGAGATTCTAGCTAAAATGCCGTATTTCCTTAAGGTATTAAATTGAAGATAATTCAAGGGCTTCTTGTAAAAATAATAGAATATAACTGGAAAATAGAAGATAACTAGAAGATAGAAGATAGCTAGCAAATAACTAGAAAAAAAGACAACTCAAGGGGATCCCTTAAAAGAATAGAAGGTAGCTAGAAAATAGAAGATAACTAGAAAATAGAAAATAGCTCTACTGCTTCTTGTAAAAAACAAATAAATCTGCTCTCAGACATTTAAGACCATGTAAATTACATTTTGAAAGGATACTATCATAATATCATATTATATTATGAATATCAGTAGATGTTTATATAATAGTCGGTCTTTAAACGTCATTGCAATTAGAAGTATCGTTTGTAGATACTTGCTAATGTGCAGTACATACAAAACACACCCCTTCCTAGAAGTCTATAACAGACATATTAAGTTTGTGTCTACTACTGTGTATGTATGTATTATTCTCGCGTCTTGCGTGCAGTCTTTCTCTTTGGCCATTGAATGGATCCTCTTAGGCATGTTTTATTTATTTATATCCTTGTGAAAAGTAGTTCAAATTTTTGGTGTGCAATATGTGTATTTATATAATAAAATGTGAAAATTAATTGGTTCAAATCTTTGGGCCAATGAAACGGGTTGTAGTCTTTTTCTTTTTTTGTTTCTTTTTAGAAACCCTTCATTTGATGAAAGGTCAAACCTAGAAAGAACGATTGACCATATTCTTTGGTGCTGCTTATGATACGAGGATCTCTCTCCATCTCTTCCTCTCTCTTTATTTCTCTCTCCCTCCTCTCTCTCTTCCTCTCTCTAGTATGTTAAGTTGTGGAAAGCAGGTTTTGAAATATTTTTTGCTTTGACAAGTTCCAACCATTTACAGGTTTTAATCTAACATTTAATAAGGTGATTGGTCTGAAAGACTGTTTTCGTGGTCTGCAAGGTTAAACAAGAAAATTATGAACAATAAAGTTTTGGAAATCATGGTTTTGGACAGTTAATGAAAAGAGATTGTGCCTGCAAAATCATATTAACAGTTATACGGCCTTGCGTCTAATTAGGGGTGTGGGTCTTATAGTCTGTTTTAGTGTGTTGGAAGTTTAAGAAATAAAATTATAGTAAAAGAACACAAATATACAGCTTCGTCAAGACAACATTTTTCTGGTGTAAAATGTTACCCTTAGAAAACTAAAAAGAGTCTACTCCTGTCCTAACTTGGAAGAAAAAAGCTTCAAGTTCGTCTTAGAATCGACTCAATTCTCGCAAAGATCTACTTTCAAAAAGACAAGCTTTAAGCCAAACTTTCCAAAGAAAAAAAAGGCTTATATAGACTTCTTCACAAAATTTATCAACCCCTTCCTGTTATTTAAAGAGTGTAGATAGGAACGCGGAAACAACTTTCCAGGTGCTAATTTGAAATGCAAATCAATTTATAAGAGTTTCATTAAGCTAGCATAAAGAATTTTAAGGCCAATGAAAAACACTATTCCTCCATCTTTACTTTCAATTTTCTGCTTGGTTAAGTCTATAGGTCCGAAAATTCTTCAAAGCAGTTGTAGTTTCACCTTTGTGTTTGATTTCAAATCAAAAAGCATCTGGAGGAATTAATTCAGTCTGTAAAATCGGCGGTTAATTGTTGACGCTTAACTGACGACCGATTGTTCGTAGAGAAATATACGCCCAGGTTTCACCATCCACGTGCAATAGCCATACGCCATCGGCTGGGCTAGCAGAGTCACACCAATGATTCCCACACCAAGTCAAACGATTTGCTACACCAGGACTCGAACCCTTGTCCCAGAGGACAGGAGTACGATTCCAGCGTGCCATCAACTCCGCTAGGGTAACTAAACCGATCATCTGTTTGGTGCTTTGAAATCTTAAACAGAAAAACTATGTACAAATATAAACATTAAAAAACAAGGTTTAATAGGATTATAGTCTCTTTATGCTCCGGAATCTTTCACAAGAAAAGTATAAATAATAAAGTATGAAAAATTTCTGACAATATTTAAAAAAAGATCGGAGAAACTGAAAGAAAAAGATGAAACTCAAAGAATAGATTAAAGAGACGAAGAAGGTTCGTCTCTGACAAATAAAAGAGAACCAAAAACGTCTAGCGTCCCAGCATTATCATAATGTGTATTAATCGTTAAAAAATGGTTTAAATAACAAAATAATATGCCTACGGTCAGAAAAAGTTAGGTTGGGCCAAATTAAATAGAGCTTTAATTGAAATGTAAATTTGGGATTGGTTAATACTGCATATGTTTCTTTTTTTTATTAGGCTGGATAACGCTGTGTGGTCACTCGCGTTACCCTCTACATTTGCGTAAATTGGTGCCACTGTGGCTTTGGCCTTATTGCCTACCTGGGGTCATTGTCCCAATGAAAGCGTTATCAAGTGTGGTCCAAACATTCTTTCCTCGAACTGATGTCGTCATCTAAGCCTTCCTGAAGTTTTTTTTTTACTATTGCGCAATTTGTGACTACAAAACCGGCTCTTGCCGAAGTCTGACAGTTTATCGGCTCGTATTTTTGAACGATTTTTTATGATATCAGGTATCCATTGAAAATAGTATGCCGGTATAGACTGAAGCCTTGGAGCCCAAAACGTAGTTTTGCAAAATAAGTTCTTGAGACATGGATAAACTTTCTATCACTAAGCAATTCATGAATTAAATTCGAGATTTTAATTTAAGCAAAGAAACCAAGGAGTATGAAAATCAAATTGAAAAAAAAAACGGCCCTAATTTGGCCCCTTATCCATCATTTCAAGAAAGAGGTACTAATCTTAAATAATACATCCTAGATAAGAGGTCTCACTTTGAGGCTTTGCTTACCTTAACATAGCTGTATAGCACCTTTGCTGAGGATCCCAAAATTTGGCTTGCCTAGGGCTTCTAAACTGAAACCCAAGAGTGTATATGATAATCTCAATTTTGGAAAATAGCAAAAATGAGGTTTTTAGGCTTTTCCTGGGAATTTTATTTTTGAGGTTATTGGAGCTTGAGGTTTTCAAGATTTGTATGGGAATTTCTATTTTTAAAATTATTTGAGCTAGAGGAATATAGGATTTTCCTGGGATTTTTTTATTTTTAGGATTATTTGAGCTAGAGATTTTTAGCATTTTTCTGGGAATTTTTATTTTT